>NC_069499.1:1479837392-1480137392 GCF_027579735.1 Bombina bombina | reverse complement strand
CTTAAATTAAGTTCTTTTAGGGGTTCAAACCTATTATAGGTCGGGGTCCTCCATGTTTCCCATTGTCTATTTTCCTTTCTAAAAGGTCTCCTGGGATATTCCCAGTTGTTATGTCTGTCATATAGTTCCCTAGACTCTCTTTGATAGTCATTCCTAAATATGTTGTGTCTGAATTCTTGATTATAGTGTTCTCTGTCTCTGTATCTTGGTTGTCTCATGTTGTCATAGTGATTATAGTTATTATAAGGTCTTTCATGGTAATATGTGTTCCTATTGTGAAAATTTTGTAGTTGTCTTTTATTCTCATTTTGGTAATATGGTCTCCTGTTTCTATGATTGTTAGTGTACCCATAATTAGATGTATCTGAATGGTTATTTGTGTGTATTATTGGTATTTCCTTATTTGTTTCCTTCTTATTTGTTTCCTTCTTCAATTTGACTCTGACTATTGTCTTTTATATCCCTTTCCATTTTCCCCCACTTTGTTCTTAGTAGATCCTTATTTAGATTATTTAGTTTGTCCATAATTACTTTTTGTCTTTCTTTATACTCATTCTCCCCTTTTCTGTCTTTTAGTTTCTCTTTTATTTCTAAAATGTTTTTTTCAATAGTTTCTTTTCTAGATTTATTTAGGATTTCAATAAGGGTGTTTGATGATTTAGTAAGAGCATCTTGCCATTCTGCTTCTAATTGGTCACTTAAAGTAAAAGTACAATTTTTCTTTAAGGTTAGTCCTCTAGGTATAATTCCTTTGTTTGTGTATCTATTTAAGAATATTAATTCCATTTGTTGTTTAAGCTCCTTTGTTAATTCATGCTCTAAACTATACATCAAATCAGAGGTTCTTTCTAGATTTTTAAAGTTTGTTGTAACAGTATTTTCTTCCTTCATATCTAAGAAAATTTTGTCTCTAAATTCAAATATGTCCTCCATATTGGAGATGGAGTAAATTAGGGGAGAAGGGACACTTGCTGCAACTATTAGTGAAGGAAAAACTATATTAAAAAGGTGAGTGGAATAGTGCGCTAGTGTCAGGGGAGGAGATCAAACACCTTACTGGGTATGCTTAGATCCTTCAATCTAAGCAACAATGATGTACTTAAAAAAGAGAGTGGATAGTAAGGGCGCTAAGAGCTGAAGATCTTAGGGGGTAGTGTTTTTCGTTAATCTGCTATTATTGCATTAATATTAGTGGTGCATTGGGTATAAGAAATTAATTTCTAAGTGATTCTACATATACACTCTAAACATGTTTTAAATATTTGTAATAAAGGTTAAAATTTCCCATTTATACATAGATACTTGTATGAAATAATTATTAGAGACGTCTCTTTATTGTGCTCTTTAAGAGATATATCGATGAACTGATATTAATCTGGAAGGGAACAGAGAATGACCTTATTAAAATGATAGAAGAGATGAATAAAAATAATTATGGTTTAAATTTCACTTATAATTACAGTAAAGAGTCAATTGTGTTCCTAGATCTAGAAATTATGTCCATAAACAATAAAATTGAAACAAGAACCCATTTCAAAAAAGTTGACTGCAATAATTATTTACATGCCGATAGCTGTCACTTAACTACTTGGAAAAATAATATCCCTATAGGGCAATGTTTAAGAGTAAGAAAGAACTGCTCAAGAACAATAGATTTTGAGGAACAGGTAGGCACCCTAGTGGAAAGATTCACATCTAGAGGCTATAATACTGAAAATACTAAAAAAGCACTAGAAAGAGCCAGGAATACCGACAGAGAATCTCTGCTGGTATATAAAGAAAAAACATCTACAGATATGGACACAATAAAGGTCCCATTTGTTACAGACTATAACATTGACCACAATTTAATTAAAAAAATTCAGGAAACATTGGCACTTGATTAAAGAGGACGATATACTAGGAGAAAAAATATCTAAGAGCCCTAGCTTTGTCTTTAAGAAAGCAGCTAATTTAAAATCACTACTTGCTCCTAGTGAAATGAAAAGACAAAATAAACCAAAAAACCTGATACAAAAAAAACTTTCATGGACAAAAATTAGCAGGATCTTTTCCATGCTATTCTTGCAAAGCATGTAAACACAGTAAAAAACAAAGTACTATACAGATAGGGAGCATAGAAGAGTCCATCCAAATAAAAGAACTAATTAGATGTACAAGTAAAGGTATTATATATATTCTAAAATGTACCTGCAACATGTTCTATTTTGGAGAAACAAAAAGAGCAGTAAGGGATCGAATAAGGGAGCACATTTCCAGTATAGAAAATGGAAATGAGGATACATATCTCTACAAACATTTTAAAAATGTCCATAAAGGCAAAACTAAAGATATGTCCTATTGGGGGATATATAAAGTAAAAAATCATTGGAGGGGAGGAGATATCCAGAAAAAACTTTTACTTAAAGAGGCAGAGTTCATCTTTAAGTATAATACCTTATCTCCAAAAGGGTTGAACTCAGAACTAGATATATCACCCTTTTTGTTAGATTAATACACTAATTATATTCTCCTAAATTTTCATTAAATTCTTAAAAAAAAATTCTAAAAATTTTATATTATATTTTTCTTACATTTTCACAAATACCCCCAGATCAGCACCCTAGCACTTTTAGCTTAAATGCACTTTAAATAAAGTTTAAACACATTAAAACCTCACATATTAATAAGTTTCCTGCAAAATAAAAAAAAATTCCTTACACAAAACAACCAGTTAGATATCTCACAATGTATAAGTAGAATAAAACAAGCACAAATTATATATTTACAATGTATAAGTAGAATAACACAAGCACAAACTATAAATATATTATATACCCCTAAGTAAAAATTCCTCTCTGACATTTACTATTTTTTATTTTATCTATTAGTAATATTGCATTCATTTTTATTTTTATGTAATTATATAATAATTTATGTAACAAATGACACTTTATGGAATTAGAAAGCGTTGTAAAAATGTTTATAAGAAGGTGCATCTAATAGTGCTGAAGAGAGTATATTGAAAAAATCCACCCTAAAAAATGAAGAAGAGAACACATATGGCAAAAATCAAGTTAAAATTCAGCCAATAAGAAAAGGACTTTCCCTTTAAAAGAAAGGTGCATAATGGTCTCAAGTCATTCTTGATAAAGCTCCTAAGGGAGTGAAACGCGTAGAAGTGAGAGGACCTTGCACCAGAGTTTTACTGCAATTTGACAACCCGGGTTGACCCTTTAAAATTGGAACTGTTCCTGGTAACAGAACACCTGTTGAACAAAAATAACCTGCGTGCCCAAAGCACTAAGAGCAGGTTACCACAAGATAAGGGACTTGTCCTAAGGATCGCCAATACTGGCGGCATCAGAATACATTCTATTTGGAACTAACTACCTCAAGTGGTAACTACCTAAGAGTGTCTCCGGGAAAGTGATTGACACCTGTGGGGCGGCTCCTGTGGATAACCGGGTGTGATGTCAGATGCCGGTTTCACAAGGTAAAGACAAGCCGCGGAAGAAACACAGCTCACCTCACGGCCTTTGGATACCAGAAAAGAGAGGTACGTTACCACTAGAAGATAACAAATATCATCTGAGAAACACTGTATCTGTGGGACGCTTATACATATAAAAAAACTTTTAACTTAATACTCTCTGGACTCACAGCACCGCTGTAAAAGAACTCCAGCTACTATATCTCTCCAAATGGAGAGGAGCTTTCTTATATAAGAACACAACTGAGTTCATTCAACATTGTTTTTATATACAAGGCTGCTACAATTTTTTAATTTTTAACACTGTATAGATTGTCATAAACTGATACATTTCTTATATCATACGAATTTTCTTATGATTGCATAAACCTTGCTGATTTGTGATATTGTTGGTTGGATCCCCAATATAATAGAGAGACGTCTCTAATAATTATTTCATACAAGTATCTATGTATAAATGGGAAATTTTAACCTTTATTAAAAATATTTAAAACATGTTTAGAGTGTATATGTAGAATCACTTAGAAATTAATTTCTTATACCCAATGCACCATTAATATTAATGCAATAATAGCAGATTAACGAAAAACACTACCCCCTAAGATCTTCAGCTCTTAGCGCCCTTACTATCCACTCTCTTTTTTGGTGAGAAGAAGCTCTCACCTGCCCTCCCCTTTTGGATAAAAAATTGTAGTTTAAAATTTTGTTGCAGCTTGTGGCGGGGTGTTTGCCTTGTTGGTTGGTTGCTGGTAACTGGGTACCTCCTGTAGAGACGGGAGAGGTTTAAAAAAATGGTGGTTTATGAATGGTTTAAAAATAAAATGGAAATAGAGTGATAACTTGGCAAGCACTGTGGGTAGTTAATTTGATTCAATTGTATTCATGATGTTGTTCTTTATTGGTTGTGTTTAAATTGTTAATAAACAAGCTGCGGCCTTTATACCCCAAGGAGGTGTGTGTCTCTTTTTTTTAGATATAAGAACGTAGTACCTGGTAAGGGGTCAAGTTGTTTTAAATTGTATTCTCTATCTGGATTATGCAAGACAAATGTTGCTTATCATTTCCCTTTAAGTCATTGAGAGGGGTGCTGTTGAAATTATGGAAGGCCCTACCACTAACTTTGTCCTGGATCCCACTGATCTATAGTTAGCCCCTGCCTTTATCTCTATTAATTTAAAGGGCATGAAAGTATTTTTGTTGCATAGAAATGGCAGAATTTTAAAATAAATTATATTATTTTGCTTTCTGAAAAATGGTAACTCCTGTGCAAATAAAATTACTGTTTGTTAACACTAGAAAACAGAACTGTGAGAAAGTACAATTGTACTGAAAGATTTATAAATCAGTTACACTGCAATTTTTAGTTGAAGGTATTAGGTAATACAACAAATAAAGATGTGTAGCAAAGATAATAAATCCTGCACATATAGATAATAACATGCTCATTTAAATGCCTTATAACGGTGGTTCTAATTCTTCTTTAGTTATGATACTGTGGTATGTAAAGTTGGTATCTGTATAATGCCAGGATGTGGCAACTTAAGAAACAGACTGGTGCCCTGAGCACACCTGTAGCATTATCTAGGGGTGAAGTGCCGTTGATCCGTCCCCTTGGGACAATCGTATCACTTGAGGTGAGGTGCCAAAGGGATTGTGGGTAAATTCCTTTGCTGGAAGGTGGTGAGATGCCAGTGGGTTCATGTGGATAGTCACGTACTTCACTGTCTCTATGCCAAGCTCAATTTCATGTTTAATTTATACCCTTGAGTCTCTAAACACAAGACATTAAACATTAAAGTGAGCAATTTGTTTTGTGGCAGGAGATATGTAAGAAGAGTAGAAGCAGCCTAAATACTGGTCACTTCTCTTATCTCACTGAAACAGGAAGAACAATTAGAATGAGCTTAATATAATGTTACATTCCAGAAATAGTATTCCAATTATTATTAAATCCAAAAAAAAAGACATATTTTTGTTTCCAAATCAAAAGTATTTTTAAGTTATCTTTGTTTCAAAGAGAATAAACACAAGATAACAATATATACATATAGTTTTGCATTACCAAATATGTGCATAGAAATAAATGTTGGAAAAGCATTAAATTGTATTAGCAAAATATACATTGCTTTGCAGCCCAGAGATATACTTCATAAAATGTATTGACTATATCTATAGGACTGTCTTTGTGGTGGCAAATAGTGATGTCGCAAACATAAAATTTTGCGTTTGCGAACGCGTACTTCCACAAAAGTTTGCGAACGGGCGAACCACCATTGACTTCAATGCACGGGTGAATTTTAAAACCCACAGGGACTCTTTCTGGCCACAATAGTGATGGAAAAGTTGTTTCAAGGGGACTAACACCTGGACTGTGGCATGCCGGAGGGGGATCCATGGCAAAACTCCCACGGAAAATTACATAGTTGAGCCTGACACAAAAAGCAGACTGATGTTTCACAGTCCAAAAATGTTTTGTTTTTATTTAAATGTAAACTTACACTACTATTAAACAAGATATGAGTGGTGGCACTGGGCACGTGGGCACAGTATACGCTGTGAGCCTGACACAAAAAAACAGACTGATGTTTCACAGTCCAAAAAGTTTTTTTTTTTAAATGTACACTTACACTACTATTAAACAAGATATGAGTGGTGGCACTGGGCAAGTGGGCACAGTATACGCTGTGAGCCTAACACAAAAAGCAGACTGATGTTTCACAGTCCAAAAAGTTTTTTTTTTTTAAATGTACACTTACACTACTATTAAACAAGATATGAGTGGTGGCACTGGGAAAGTGGGCACAGTATACGCTGTGAGCCTGACACAAAAAAGCAGACTGATGTTTCACAGTCAAAAAAGTTTTTAGTTTTTTTTTAAATGTACACTTAAACTACTATTAAACAAGATATGAGTGGTGGCACTGGGCAAGTGGGCACAGTATACGCTGTGAGCCTGACACAAAAAAGCAGACTGATGTTTCACAGTCAAAAAAGTTTTTGTTTTTTTTAAATGTACACTTACACTACTATTAAACAAGATATGAGTGGTGGCACTGGGCAAGTGGGCACAGTATACGCTGTGAGCCTGACACAAAGAAGCAGACTGATGTTTCACAGTCCAAAAAGTTTTTTTTTTTTAAATGTACACTTACACTACTATTAAACAAGATATGAGTGGTGGCACTGGGAAAGTGGGCACAGTATACGCTGTGAGCCTGACACAAAAAACCAGACTGATGTTTCACAGTCAAAAAAGTTTTTAGTTTTTTTTTTAAATGTACACTTAAACTACTATTAAACAAGATATGAGTGGTGGCACTGGGCAAGTGGGCACAGTATACGCTTTGAGCCTGACACAAAAAAGCAGACTGATGTTTCACAGTCAAAAAAGTTTTTGTTTTTTTTAAATGTACACTTACACTACTATTAAACAAGATATGAGTGGTGGCACTGGGCAAGTGGGCACAGTATACGCTGTGAGCCTGACACAAAGAAGCAGACTGATGTTTAACAGTCCAAAAAGTTTTTTTTTTTAAATGTACACTACTATTAAACAAGATATGAGTGGTGGCACTGGGCAAGTGGGCACAGTATACGCTGTGAGCCTGACACACATGCTGGCAGGCAGGCAACTCCAATTAGATTACACAAGCAGACTGATGTTCCACAGTCAAAAAAGTTAGTTTTTTTTAATTTACACTACTGTTACACCAGATATGAGTGGTGGCACTGGGCAAGTGGGCACAGTATATGCTGTGAGCCTGACACACGCTGGCAGGCAGGCAACTGCAATTATATTACACAAGCAGACTGATGTTTCACAGTCAAAAAAGTTTTTTTTTTTTTTTTAATTTACACTACTGTTACACCAGATATGAGTGGTGGCACTGGGCAAGTGGCCACAGTATACGCTGTGAGCCTGACACACACGCTGGCAGGCAGGCAACTGCAATTAGATTACACAGGAAAAAGAAAAAAAAGACTGATGTTCTAGCCCTAAAAAGGGCTTTTTGGGGTGCTGTCCTTACAGCAGAGATCAGATGAGTCCTTCAGGACTGTAGTGGACACTGAATACACTAGCCTAGCTATCAATTTCCCTATTCAATCAGCAGCAGCTACACTGTCCCTCCTCTCCATAAGAATGCAGCTTCCGAATTAATCTAAAATGGATGCTGTTCAGGAGGTAGGAGGGTCTGGGAGGGAGGGTCTGCTGCTGATTGGCTGGAATGTGCCTGCTGACTGTGAGGTACAGGGTCAAAGTATTACGCAATGATGACGAATAGGGGGCGGATCGAACATCGCATATGTTTGCCCGCCGCGGCGAACACGAACATGTTATGTTCGCCGGGAACTATTCACCGGCGAACTATTTGCGACATCACTAGTGGCAAATTAGGGACAGATATAATTTAGCTCCTGCACTGATTAAAAAAACAGTGTGACATGTTGCAGGGTTACAGATATCAATCCAGAAGCATAGACTACAGGAAAGGGAGAAAAAACACAGCGTTAATGGCTCTGTGTGGATCTCTTGAGCACTCAAGGACAGCATATTTGGTTCTTTAAATAATTTTAAGTAACACATTGATGGATACTAAGATCTGAGCAGAAAAAGTATGGTCTGCCACATACAGATGTGGTGTGCCCACTCACTGGAAAAGGCTTATAACTCCACTCTAGGTTGTGGTAGGGGCCTTAGAAACTATCTTAGTAAGATCATGTATTAAAGGGACAGTCTAGTCAAAATTAAACTTTCATGAGTCAGATAGGGCTGGTAATTTTAAACAACTTTCCAATGTACTTTTATCATGCCTTGTTCTCATGTTCTTCTTAGTTGAAAGCTAAACCTAGGTAGGCTTATATGCTTATTTCTAAGCCCTTGGAGGCCTCCTCTTATCAGAATACATTTGACAGGTTTTTTTTTTACCGCTAGAGGGTATTAGTTCATGTTTACCATATAGATAACATAGTACTCACGCCCGTGGAGTTACTTATGAGAGGGCAATGATTGGCTAAAATTCAAGTGGATCAAAAGAAATGAAATAAGGGGGCAGTCTGCAGAATGCTTAGATACAAGGTAATCACAGAGGTAAATAGTGTATTAATACAACTGTGCTGGTTATGCAAAATTGGGGAACAGGTAATATAGGGATTATCTATCTTTTTAAACAATAAGAAATCTTGAGAAGACTGTCCCTTTAACTCACAACTTTTAATATGAGCGATGTTTATCGCGGCCACGCTATCCATTAAAAGTATGAAAGAAAGGGTGCGCTAAAGAGATGTCGGCCATGCAAAATATTCTTTGGTTATTCTGTTTTGCAATGGACTCAGATACCAGATTGCGTGCTAATCTTAGCACGTTGCCGCTATCTTGAAAGCGCTCCCTGCACAATCAATAACGCACCACTTGTAATCTAGCCCTATATGGGGTGTCCTACTAAAGCATTGGTGTGGAAATAGTTCAAAACAAATACCACATTTAAAACCCTCCACTATATTCCATTTATGCTACTATGTTATGTGCAATATTCACAGACGCATTTAAAATTATTTTACTTTCATCCTAATTTCCTACTTTTTGGTGTAATTTCATCTACACCAGAGTCCTGACATAACAGGCTCAAGTTGTGCCCTGAAATAGCCTCAAACGCAGCGTGTGGTATTTTTTGGTGCCTTTTCAGTCAAGAACACTATAGATGTGTTTATTCGCCCCTTAAATGAGTTCTTCTTAATTTCTGCCCTCAGTATTGTGACGTCTGGGTTGCTGTCTGGCCCACCTGTACTCCTGCATACCTGGCCTGTAACGGTTCCCCAAGGGCAGGATCATTCATTGCATGGCTGCCATACTCATTACTTTCTGCACAGTGATTGTCAAACATTATTACTGTCAGTGAATGAGCTGGCTTAATATGAGGTGGTACACACTTGGCTCATATGTGACCTGTCTGCATCTGCTCCTCTGGAGACACAGCTTTGACGTTCTGCCAAAACTGACTCTGAGCTCTGCTCATGACCTGGCAGAGCAAAAGGTGTGGATTGGAACTAACAAATACTACCATAGTGACAGCCTGCTGCAACTCAAATCACATTTACCATATCTGTTAGAAGTGATTTCCATGAAGCCAACTCTTATTTTCTCCTTGTCATTAGTAATCATTGTACAGAAACTTTTATCTATTTCTAATATCTATTAAACTAGTTGATTAACATATTTGATAACAACTACTGTTGTGTTTTATACTAGGCCAACTAAGTATGTGCCTAGGGCAGAGGGATTGGAGGAGGCAGTATATGTTGAATGATGATTTGGAATGAAACATTTCCCAATCCTATGCTCTCAAAATATTTGATTTATTAACTATATTGCAAATTAATTATCTCTGCTTGTCTAGCAATTGTTTATGATTCATCCATGTATACATGGTTTCCAATTATGAGAAGTATATGAGGTAAATAAGAGCTAAATAGTTGAGAGCGGTGGGATCATATTGCAGCAAATTTCCCTAGGCCTAGGGCAGCACAAAAATTAAAGGGACATAAAAGTGCAAAAAGAAAATGCTCTGATATGTTATAACACTTATTGCACTGTTGCTTGCATATAACTACATGCTCACTGAACATATCTAGTGAGCCAATGACAAGAGGCATATGTGTGTAACCACCACTCAACAACTAGCTTCTAGTAGTGCACTGCTGCTGAATCATGCAAGTTTAATTTTGGTTTTCATGTCCCTTTAAATACATCACTGAAACAAAAGAATGCTTGAGAGAATAAGGTGTAAATAATAACAGAGAAGCAAATAAATAAAGCTACTTAGCAAATTTTGGAGACACATTTGAAATTTCAAACACTGCTTTAAAGGGACATGAAACACAATTTTTTTCTTTCATGATACAGATAAAGCATACAATTATAAACAACTTCGTAATTTACTTTTATTATTACATTTTCTTTGTTCTATTTATATCTTTTTTTGTGAAAAGGAAGGAAGCTCAGGAGCCTACATGTGTCTAGAGCACTATATGGCAGCAGTTTTGCTAGGATGTTACCCAATTGTGAGAGCACTAGATGGCAGCACTATTTATTTACTGTGGGAGGTTAAAAGCTTGTGGGCAATGATCCACCGTTAATATGTGGGCGGGTCATGCATGCAAGAGGGGTGGGGTTACATTTGTGATTGTGAGCATGTCTGGGTGGGCGGGTCATGTATGCAAAAGGGGTGTGGTTACATTTGTGAGTATGTCTGGGTGGGCGGGTCATGCATGCAAGAGTGGTGGGGTTACATTTGTGAGTATGTCTGGGTGGGCGGGTCATGCATGCAAGAGTGGTGGGGTTACATTTGTGAGCATGTCTGGGTGGGCGGGTCATGCATGCAAGAGGGGTGGGGTTACATTTGTGATTGTGAGCATGTCTGGGTGGGCGGGTCATGCATGCAAGAGTGGTGGGGTTACATTTGTGAGCATGTCTGGGTGGGCGGGTCATGCATGCAAGAGTGGTGGGTTACATTTGTGAGCATGTCTGGGTGGGCGGGTCATGCATGCAAGAGGGGTGGGGTTACATTTGTGAGCATGTCTGGGTGGGCGGGTCATGCATGCAAGAGTGGTGGGGTTACATTTGTGAGCATGTCTGGATGGGCGGGTCATGCATGCAAGAGTGGTGGGGTTACATTTGTGAGCATGTCTGGGTGGGCGGGTCGTGCATGCAAGAGGGGTGGGGTTACATTTGTGAGCATGTCTGGGTGGGCGGGTCATGCATGCAAGAGTGGTGGGGTTACATTTGTGAGCATGTCTGGGTGGGCGGGTCATGCATGCAAGAGGGGTGGGGTTACATTTGTGAGCATGTCTGGGTGGGCGGGTCATGCATGCAAGAGGGGTGGGGTTACATTTGTGAGCATGTCTGGGTGGGCGGGTCATGCATGCAAGAGGGGTGGGGTTACATTTGTGAGCATGTCTGGGTGGGCGGGACATGCATGCAAGAGGGGTGGGGTTACATTTGTGAGCATGTCTGGGTGGGCGGGTCATGCATGCAAGAGTAGTGGGGTTACATTTGTGAGCATGTCTGGGTGGGCGGGTCATGCATGCAAGAGGGGTGGGGTTACATTTGTGAGCATGTCTGGGTGGGCGGGTCATGCATGCAAGAGGGGTGGGGTTACATTTGCGATTGTGAGCATGTCTGGGTGGGCGGGTCATGCATGCAAGAGTGGTGGGGTTACATTTGTTATTACATTTTCTTTGTTCTATTTATATCTTTTTTTGTGAAAAGGCAGGAAGCTCAGGAGCCTACATGTGTCTAGAGCACTATATGGCAGCAGTTTTGCTAGGATGTTACCCAATTGTGAGAGCACTAGATGGCAGCACTATTTATTTACTGTGAGAGGTTAAAAGCTTGTGGGCAATGATCCACCGTTAATATGTGGGCGGGTCATGCATGCAAGAGGGGTGGGGTTACATTTGTGATTGTGAGCATGTCTGGGTGGACGGGTCATGCATGCAAGAGGGGTGGGGTTACATTTGTGATTGTGAGCATGTCTGGGTGGGCGGGTCATGCATGCAAAAGGGGTGTGGTTACATTTGTGAGTATGTCTGGGTGGGCGGGTCATGCATGCAAGAGTGGTGGGGTTACATTTGTGAGTATGTCTGGGTGGGCGGGTCATGCATGCAAGAGTGGTGGGGTTACATTTGTGAGCATGTCTGGGTGGGCGGGTCATGCATGCAAGAGGGGTGGGGTTACATTTGTGATTGTGAGCATGTCTGGGTGGGCGGGTCATGCATGCAAGAGTGGTGGGGTTACATTTGTGAGCATGTCTGGGTGGGCGGGTCATGCATGCAAGAGTGGTGGGGTTACATTTGTGAGCATGTCTGGGTGGGCGGGTCATGCATGCAAGAGGGGTGGGGTTACATTTGTGAGCATGTCTGGGTGGGCGGGTCGTGCATGCAAGAGTGGTGGGGTTACATTTGTGAGCATGTCTGGATGGGCGGGTCGTGCATGCAAGAGTGGTGGGGTTACATTTGTGAGCATGTCTGGGTGGGCGGGTCGTGCATGCAAGAGGGGTGGGGTTACATTTGTGAGCATGTCTGGGTGGGCGGGTCATGCATGCAAGAGTGGTGGGGTTACATTTGTGAGCATGTCTGGGGTGGGCGGGTCATGCATGCAAGAGGGGTGGGGTTACATTTGTGAGCATGTCTGGGTGGGCGGGTCATGCATGCAAGAGGGGTGGGGTTACATTTGTGATTGTGAGCATGTCTGGGTGGGCGGGTCATGCATGCAAGAGTGGTGGAGTTACATTTGTGAGCATGTCTGGGTGGGTGGGTCGTGCATGCAAGAGGGGTGGGGTTACATTTGTGAGCATGTCTGGGTGGGCGGGTCATGCATGCAAGAGTAGTGGGGTTACATTTGTGAGCATGTCTGGGTGGGGCGGGTCATGCATGCAAGAGGGGTGGGGTTACATTTGTGAGCATGTCTGGGTGGGCGGGTCATGCATGCAAGAGTGGTGGGGTTACATTTTTGAGCATGTCTGGGTGGGCGGGTCATGCATGCAAGAGTGGTGGAGTTACATTTGTGAGCATGTCTGGGTGGGCGGGTCGTGCATGCAAGAGGGGTGGGGTTACATTTGTGAGCATGTCTGGGTGGGCGGGTCATGCATGCAAGAGTGGTGGGGTTACATTTGTGAGCATGTCTGGGTGGGCGGGTCATGCATGCAAGAGGGGTGGGGTTACATTTGTGAGCATGTCTGGGTGGGCGGGTCATGCATGCAAGAGGGGTGGGGTTACATTTGTGAGCATGTCTGGGTGGGCGGGTCATGCATGCAAGAGTGGTGGAGTTACATTTGTGAGCATGTCTGGGTGGGCGGGTCGTGCATGCAAGAGGGGTGGGGTTACATTTGTGAGCATGTCTGGGTGGGCGGGTCATGCATGCAAGAGGGGTGGGGTTACATTTGTGAGCATGTCTGGGTGGGCGGGTCATGCATGCAAGAGGGGTGGGGTTACATTTGTGAGCATGTCTGGGTGGGCGGGTCATGCATGCAAGAGGGGTGGGGTTACATTTGTGAGCATGTCTGGGTGGGCGGGTCATGCATGCAAGAGGGGTGGGGGTTACATTTGTGAGCATGTCTGGGTGGGGCGGGTCATGCATGCAAGAGCGGTGGGGTTACATTTGTGAGCATGTCTGGGTGGGCGGGTCATGCATGCAAGAGGGGTGGGGTTACATTTGTGAGCATGTCTGGGTGGGCGGGTCATGCATGCAAGAGTGGTGGAGTTACATTTGTGAGCATGTCTGGGTGGGCGGGTCGTGCATGCAAGAGGGGTGGGGTTACATTTGTGAGCATAACTGGGTGGGCGGGTCATGCATGCAAGAGTGGTGGGGTTACATTTGTGAGCATGTCTGGGTGGGCGGGTCATGAATGCAAGAGGTGTGGGGTTACATTTGTGAGCATGTCTGGGTGGGCGGGTCATGCATGCAAGAGTGGTGGAGTTACATTTGTGAGCATGTCTGGGTGGGTGGGTCGTGCATGCAAGAGGGGTGGGGTTACATTTGTGAGCATGTCTGGGTGGGCGGATCGTGCATGCAAGAGGGGTGGGGTTAAATTTGTGAGCATGTCTGGGTGGGCGGGTCATGCATGCAAGAGTGGTGGGGTTACATTTGTGAGCATGTCTGGGTGGGCGGGTCATGCATGCAAGAGGGGTGGGGTTACATTTGTGAGCATGTCTGGGTGGGCGGGTCATGCATGCAAGAGGGGTGGGGTTACATTTGTGATTGTGAGCATGTCTGGGTGGGCGGGTCATGCATGCAAGAGTGGTGGGGTTACATTTGTGAGCATGTCTGGGTGGGCGGGTCATGCATTCAAGAGTGGTGGGGTTACATTTGTGAGCATGTCTGGGTGGGCGGGTCATGCATGCAAGAGGGGTGGGGTTACTTTTGTGAGCATGTCTGGGTGGGCGGGTCATGCATGCAAGAGTGGTGGGGTTACATTTTTGAGCATGTCTGGGTGGGCGGGTCATGCATGCAAGAGTGGTGGAGTTACATTTGTGAGCATGTCTGGGTGGGTGGGTCGTGCATGCAAGAGGGGTGGGGTTACATTTGTGAGCATGTCTGGGTGGGCGTGTCATGCATGCAAGAGTGGTGGGGTTACATTTGTGAGCATGTCTGGGTGGGCAGGTCATGCATGCAAGAGTGGTGGGGTTACATTTGTGAGCATGTCTGGGTGGGCGGGTCATGCATGCAAGAGGGGTGGGGTTACATTTGTGAGCATGTCTGGGTGGGCGGGTCATGCATGCAAGAGGGGTGGGGTTACATTTGTGAGCATGTCTGGGTGGGCGGGACATGCATGCAAGAGGGGTGGGGTTACATTTGTGAGCATGTCTGGGTGGGCGGGACATGCATGCAAGAGGGGTGGGGTTACATTTGTGAGCATGTCTGAGTGGGCGGGTCATGCATGCAAGAGTAGTGGGGTTACATTTGTGAGCATGTCTGGGTGGGCGGGTCATGCATGCAAGAGTGGTGGGGGTTACATTTGTGAGCATGTCTGGGTGGGGCGGGTCATGCATGCAAGAGGGGTGGGGTTACATTTGTGAGCATGTCTGGATGGGGCGGTTCGTGCATGCAAGAGTGGTGGGGTTACATTTGTGAGCATGTCTGGGTGGGCGGGTCGTGCATGCAAGAGGGGTGGGGTTACATTTGTGAGGCATGTCTGGGTGGGCGGGTCATGCATGCAAGAGTGGTGGGGTTACATTTGTGAGCATGTCTGGGTGGGCGGGTCATGCATGCAAGAGGGGTGGGGTTACATTTGTGAGCATGTCTGGGTGGGCGGGTCATGCATGCAAGAGGGGTGGGGTTACATTTGTGATTGTGAGCATGTCTGGGTGGGCGGGTCATGCATGCAAGAGTGGTGGGGTTACATTTGTGAGCTTGTCTGGGTGGGCGGGTCATGCATGCAAGAGTGGTGGGGTTACATGTGTGAGCATGTCTGGGTGGGCGGGTCATGCATGCAAGAGGGGTGGGGTTACATTTGTGAGCATGTCTGGGTGGGCGGGTCATGCATGCAAGAGTGGTGGGGTTACATTTGTGAGCATGTCTGGGTGGGCGGGTCATGCATGCAAGAGTGGTGGAGTTACATTTGTGAGCATGTCTGGGTGGGTGGGTCGTGCATGCAAGAGGGGTGGGGTTACATTTGTGAGCATGTCTGGGTGGGCGGGTCATGCATGCAAGAGTGGTGGGGTTACATTTGTGAGCATGTCTGGGTGGGCAGGTCATGCATGCAAGAGGGGTGGGGTTACATTTGTGAGCATGTCTGGGTGGGCGGGTCATGCATGCAAGAGGGGTGGGGTTACATTTGTGAGCATGTCTCGGTGGGCGGGTCATGCATGCAAGAGGGGTGGGGTTAAATTTGTGAGCATGTCTGGGTGGGCGGGACATGCATGCAAGAGGGGTGGGGTTACATTTGTGAGCATGTCTGAGTGGGCGGGTCATGCATGCAAGAGTAGTGGGGTTACATTTGTGAGCATGTCTGGGTGGGCGGGTCGTGCATTCAAGAGGGGTGGGGTTACATTTGTGAGCATGTCTGGGTGGGCGGGGTCATGCATGCAAGAGGGGTGGGGTTACATTTGTGAGCATGTCTGGATGGGCGGGTCGTGCATGCAAGAGTGGTGGGGTTACATTTGTGAGCATGTCTGGGTGGGCGGGTCGTGCATGCAAGAGGGGTGGGGTTACATTTGTGAGCATGTCTGGGTGGGCGGGTCATGCATGCAAGAGTGGTGGGGTTACATTTGTGAGCATGTCTGGGTGGGCGGGTCATGCATGCAAGAGGGGTGGGGTTACATTTGTGATTGTGAGCATGTTTGGGTGGGCGGGTCATGCATGCAAGAGTGGTGGGGTTACATTTGTGAGCATGTCTGGGTGGGCGGGTCATGCATGCAAGAGTGGTGGGGTTACATTTGTGAGCATGTCTGGGTGGGCGGGTCATGCATGCAAGAGGGGTGGGGTTACATTTGTGAGCATGTCTGGGTGGGCGGGTCATGCATGCAAGAGTGGTGGGGTTACATTTGTGAGCATGTCTGGGTGGGCGGGTCATGCATGCAAGAGGGGTGGGGTTACATTGTGATTGTGAGCATGTCTGGGTGGGCGGGTCATGCATGCAAGAGGGGTGGGGTTACATTTGTGAGCATGTCTGGGTGGGCGGGACATGCATGCAAGAGGGGTGGGGTTACATTTGTGAGCATGTCTGAGTGGGCGGGTCATGCATGCAAGAGTAGTGGGGTTACATTTGTGAGCATGTCTGGGTGGGCGGGTCGTGCATGCAAGAGGGGTGGGGTTACATTTGTGAGCATGTCTGGGTGGGCGGGTCATGCATGCAAGAGGGGTGGGGTTACATTTGTGAGCATGTCTGGATGGGCGGGTCGTGCATGCAAGAGTGGTGGGGTTACATTTGTGAGCATGTCTGGGTGGGCGGGTCGTGCATGCAAGAGGGGTGGGGTTACATTTGTGAGCATGTCTGGGTGGGCGGGTCATGCATGCAAGAGTGGTGGGGTTACATTTGTGAGCATGTCTGGGTGGGCGGGTCATGCATGCAAGAGGGGTGGGGTTACATTTGTGAGCATGTCTGGGTGGGCGGGTCATGCATGCAAGAGGGGTGGGGTTACATTTGTGAGCATGTCTGGGTGGGCGGGTCATGCATGCAAGAGGGGTGGGGTTACATTTGTGATTGTGAGCATGTCTGGGTGGGCGGGTCATGCATGCAAGAGTGGTGGGGTTACATGTGTGAGCATGTCTGGGTGGGCGGGTCATGCATGCAAGAGGGGTGGGGTTACATTTGTGAGCATGTCTGGGTGGGCGGGTCATGCATGCAAGAGTGGTGGGTTACATTTGTGAGCATGTCTGGGTGGGCGGGTCATGCATGCAAGAGTGGTGGAGTTACATTTGTGAGCATGTCTGGGTGGGTGGGTCGTGCATGCAAGAGGGGTGGGGGTTACATTTGTGAGCATGTCTGGGTGGGCGGGGTCATGCATGCAAGAGTGGTGGGGTTACATGTGTGAGCATGTCTGGGTGGGCAGGTCATGCATGCAAGAGGGGTGGGGTTACATTTGTGAGCATGTCTGGGTGGGCGGGTCATGCATGCAAGAGGGGTGGGGTTACATTTGTGAGCATGTCTCGGTGGGCGGGTCATGCATGCAAGAGGGGTGGGGTTACATTTGTGAGCATGTCTGGGTGGGGCGGGACATGCATGCAAGAGGGGTGGGGTTACATTTGTGAGCATGTCTGGATGGGCGGGTCGTGCATTCAAGAGGGGTGGGGTTACATTTGTGAGCATGTCTGGGTGGGCGGGTCATGCATGCAAGAGGGGTGGGGTTACATTTGTGAGCATGTCTGGATGGGCGGGTCGTGCATGCAAGAGTGGTGGGGTTACATTTGTGAGCATGTCTGGGTGGGCGGGTCGTGCATGCAAGAGTGGTGGGGTTACATTTGTGAGCATGTCTGGGTGGGCGGGTCATGCATGCAAGAGTGGTGGGGTTACATTTGTGAGCATGTCTGGGTGGGCGGGTCATGCATGCAAGAGGGGTGGGGTTACATTTGTGATTGTGAGCATGTTTGGGTGGGCGGGTCATGCATGCAAGAGTGGTGGGGTTACATTTGTGAGCATGTCTGGGTGGGCGGGTCATGCATGCAAGAGGGGTGGGGTTACATTTGTGAGCATGTCTCGGTGGGCGGGTCATGCATGCAAGAGGGGTGGGGTTACATTTGTGAGCATGTCTGAGTGGGCGGGTCATGCATGCAAGAGTAGTGGGGTTACATTTGTGAGCATGTCTGGGTGGGCGGGTCGTGCATGCAAGAGGGGTGGGGTTACATTTGTGAGCATGTCTGGGTGGGCGGGTCATGCATGCAAGAGGGGTGGGGTTACATTTGTGAGCATGTCTGGATGGGCGGGTCGTGCATGCAATAGTGGTGGGGTTACATTTGTGAGCATGTCTGGGTGGGCGGGTCGTGCATGCAAGAGGGGTGGGGTTACATTTGTGAGCATGTCTGGGTGGGCGGGTCATGCATGCAAGAGTGGTGGGGTTACATTTGTGAGCATGTCTGGGTGGGCGGGTCATGCATGCAAGAGGGGTGGGGTTACATTTGTGAGCATGTCTGGGTGGGCGGGTCATGCATGCAAGAGGGGTGGGGTTACATTTGTGATTGTGAGCATGTCTGGGTGGGCGGGTCATGCATGCAAGAGTGGTGGGGTTACATTTGTGAGCATGTCTGGGTGGGCGGGTCATGCATGCAAGTGTGGTGGGGTTACATTTGTGAGCATGTCTGGGTGTGCGGGTCATGCATGCAAGAGGGGTGGGGTTACATTTGTGAGCATGTCTGGGTGGGCGGGTCATGCATGCAAGAGTGGTGGGGTTACATTTGTGAGCATGTCTGGGTGGGCGGGTCATGCATGCAAGAGTGGTGGGGTTACATTTGTGAGCATGTCTGGGTGGGTGGGTCATGCATGCAAGAGGGGTGGGGTTACATTTGTGAGCATGTCTGGGTGGGCGGGTCATGCATGCAAGAGTGGTGGGGTTATATTTGTGAGCATGTCTGGGTGGGCGGGTCATGCATGCAAGAGGGGTGGGGTTACATTTGTGAGCATGTCTGGGTGGGCGGGTCATGCATGCAAGAGTGGTGGGGTTACATTTGTGAGCATGTCTGGATGGGCGGGTCGTGCATGCAAGAGTGGTGGGGTTACATTTGTGAGCATATCTGGGTGGGCGGGTCGTGCATGCAAGAGGGGTGGGGTTACATTTGTGATTGTGAGCATGTCTGGGTGGACGGGTCATGCATGCAAGAGGGGTGGGGTTACATTTGTGATTGTGAGCATGTCTGGGTGGGCGGGCCATGCATGCAAAAGGGGTGTGGTTACATTTGTGAGTATGTCTGGGTGGGCGGGTCATGCATGCAAGAGTGGTGGGGTTACATTTGTGAGCATGTCTGGGTGGGCGGGTCATGCATGCAAGAGTGGTGGGGTTACATTTGTGAGCATGTCTGGGTGGGCGGGTCATGCATGCAAGAGTGGTGGGGTTACATTTGTGAGCATGTCTGGGTGGGCGGGTCATGCATGCAAGAGGGGTGGGGTTACATTTGTGAGCATGTCTGGGTGGGCGGGTCATGCATGCAAGAGTGGTGGGGTTACATTTGTGAGCATGTCTGGATGGGCGGGTCGTGCATGCAAGAGTGGTGGGGTTACATTTGTGAGCATGTCTGGGTGGGCGGGTCGTGCATGCAAGAGGGGTGGGGTTACATTTGTGAGCATGTCTGGGTTGGCGGGTCATGCATGCAAGAGTGGTGGGGTTACATTTGTGAGCATGTCTGGGTGGGCGGGTCATGCATGCAAGAGGGGTGGGGTTACATTTGTGAGCATGTCTGGGTGGGCGGGTCATGCATGCAAGAGGGGTGGGGTTACATTTGTGATTGTGAGCATGTCTGGGTGGGCGGGTCATGCATGCAAGAGTGGTGGGGGTTACATTTGTGAGCATGTCTGGGTGGGCGGGTCATGCATGCAAGAGTGGTGGGGTTACATTTGTGAGCATGTCTGGGTGGGCGGGTCATGCATGCAAGAGGGGTGGGGTTACATTTGTGAGCATGTCTGGGTGGGCGGGTCATGCATGCAAGAGTGGTGGGGTTACATTTGTGAGCATGTCTGGGTGGGCGGGTCGTGCATGCAAGAGTGGTGGAGTTACATTTGTGAGCATGTCTGGGTGGGTGGGTCGTGCATGCAAGAGGGGTGGGGTTACATTTGTGAGCATGTCTGGGTGGGCGGGTCATGCAATCAAGAGTGGTGGGGTTACATTTGTGAGCATGTCTGGGTGGGCGGGTCATGCATGCAAGAGGGGTGGGGTTACATTTTTGAGCATGTCTGGGTGGGGCGGGTCATGCATGCAAGAGGGGTGGGGTTACATTTGTGAGCATGTCTGGGTGGGCGGGTCATGCATGCAAGAGGGGTGGGGTTACATTTGTGAGCATGTCTGGGTGGGCGGGACATGCATGCAAGAGGGGTGGGGTTACATTTGTGAGCATGTCTGGGTGGGCGGGTCATGCATGCAAGAGTAGTGGGGTTACATTTGTGAGCATGTCTGGGTGGGCGGGTCATGCATGCAAGAGTGGTGGGGTTACATTTGTGAGCATGTCTGGATAAGCGGGTCGTGCATGCAAGAGTGGTGGGGTTACATTTGTGAGCATGTCTGGGTGGGCGGGTCGTGCATGCAAGAGGGGTGGGGTTACATTTGTGAGCATGTCTGGGTGGGCGGGTCATGCATGCAAGAGTGGTGGGGGTTACATTTGTGAGCATGTCTGGGTGGGCGGGTCATGCATGCAAGAGGGGTGGGGTTACATTTGTGAGCATGTCTGGGTGGGCGGGTCATGCATGCAAGAGGGGTGGGGTTACATTTGTGATTGTGAGCATGTCTTGGTGGGCGGGTCATGCATGCAAGAGTGGTGGGGTTACATTTGTGAGCATGTCTGGGTGGGCGGGTCATGCATGCAAGAGTGGTGGGGGTTACATTTGTGAGCATGTCTGGGTGGGCGGGTCATGCATGCAAGAGGGGTGGGGTTACATTTGTGAGCATGTCTGGGTGGGCGGGTCATGCATGCAAGAGTGGTGGGGTTACATTTGTGAGCATGTCTGGGTGGGCGGGTCATGCATGCAAGAGTGGTGGAGTTACATTTGTGAGCATGTCTGGGTGGGTCGTGCATGCAAGAGGGGTGGGGTTACATTTGTGAGCATGTCTGGGTGGGCGGGTCATGCATGCAAGAGTGGTGGGGTTACATTTGTGAGCATGTCTGGGTGGGCGTGTCATGCATGCAAGAGGGGTGGGGTTACATTTGTGAGCATGTCTGGGTGGGCGGGTCATGCATGCAAGAGGGGTGGGGTTACATTTGTGAGCATGTCTGGGTGGGCGGGTCATGCATGCAAGAGGGGTGGGGTTACATTTGAGAGCATGTCTGGGTGGGCGGGGACATGCATGCAAGAGGGGTGGGTTTACATTTGTGAGCATGTCTGGGTGGGCGGGTCATGCATGCAAGAGTAGTGGGGTTACATTTGTGAGCATGTCTGGGTGGGCGGGTCATGCATGCAAGAGGGGTGGGGTTACATTTGTGAGCATGTCTGGGTGGGCGGGACATGCATGCAAGAGGGGTGGGTTACATTTGTGAGCATGTCTGGGTGGGCGGGTCATGCATGCAAGAGTAGTGGGGTTACATTTGTGAGCATGTCTGGGTGGGCGGGTCATGCATGCAAGAGTGGTGGGGTTACATTTGTGAGCATGTCTGGATAAGCGGGTCGTGCATGCAAGAGTGGTGGGGTTACATTTGTGAGCATGTCTGGGTGGGCGGGTCGTGCATGCAAGAGGGGTGGGGTTACATTTGTGAGCATGTCTGGGTGGGCGGGTCATGCATGCAAGAGTGGTGGGGGTTACATTTGTGAGCATGTCTGGGTGGGCGGGTCATGCATGCAAGAGGGGTGGGGTTACATTTGTGAGCATGTCTGGGTGGGCGGGTCATGCATGCAAGAGGGGTGGGGTTACATTTGTGATTGTGAGCATGTCTTGGTGGGCGGGTCATGCATGCAAGAGTGGTGGGGTTACATTTGTGAGCATGTCTGGGTGGGCGGGTCATGCATGCAAGAGTGGTGGGGTTACATTTGTGAGCATGTCTGGGTGGGCGGGTCATGCATGCAAGAGGGGTGGGGTTACATTTGTGAGCATATCTGGGTGGGCGGGTCATGCATGCAAGAGTGGTGGGGTTACATTTGTGAGCATGTCTGGGTGGGCGGGTCATGCATGCAAGAGTGGTGGAGTTACATTTGTGAGCATGTCTGGGTGGGTCGTGCATGCAAGAGGGGTGGGGTTACATTTGTGAGCATGTCTGTGTGGGGCGGGTCATGCATGCAAGAGTGGTGGGGTTACATTTGTGAGTATGTCTGGGTGGGCGTGTCATGCATGCGGGGTGGGGTTACATTTGTGAGCATGTCTGGGTGGGCGGGTCATGCATGCAAGAGGGGTGGGGTTACATTTGTGAGCATGTCTGGTGGGGCGGGTCATGCATGCAAGAGGGGTGGGGTTACATTTGTGAGCATGTCTGGGTGGGCGGGACATGCATGCAAGAGGGGTGGGGTTACATTTGTGAGCATGTCTGGGTGGGCGGGTCATGCATGCAAGAGTGGTGGGGTTACATTTGTGAGCATGTCTGGGTGGGCGGGTCATGCATGCAAGAGTGGGTGGGGTTACATTTGTGAGCATGTGTGGGGTGGGCGGGTCATGCATGCAAGAGTAGTGGGGTTACATTTGTGAGCATGTCTGGGTGGGCGGGACATGCATGCAAGAGGGGTGGGGTTACATTTGTGAGCATGTCTGGGTGGGGCTTTGTCTGTATGGGACACAGAGTGGCTGCAGGAAGGAGGTGGTTCATACTTCCTAACCTGTGAAAATCCCAAACGATTATATATCCTTAGAGCTCAAAGGGAATTGAATAGGTTTGCTTACCCTATGACAGTGAAGAAATGAAGTTATTCAAATGCAAGATAGATGCCCTATTTTTTTCCTCTAATCCCTGCTATACATGTTAAAGGGATAAATAATTATGTAATGTTAAATGGGGTTGACATTTTGAGTAATGATATTTTTTATACACAATTTTGTTCACGGTGCACCTATAGATTATTGTTGTCCGTACTGTTTATGTATCTAATAATTCTATACTAAACATGACTGGTGTCCTTCAAAAAGATAACAAAATAAAGGCTTCCTGGAGGAGGTAAAGCAAAAGGGTGATTTGTTTGCGCTCTATACCCAATAGATAGATAGATGATAGATAGAGAGAGAGATAGATAGATAGATAGATAGATAGATAGAGAGATAGATAGATCGATAGATAGATAGATAGACACTGAATACTCATGTGTATAAAGTCTTTTTAAAGTGACATAAAATTGTACAAAGAAAATACATGGTTGTGTTAAAAATATGTTCTTACTGCACATATAAGCCCCTTTTTTATTTCATGATTCAGATCGAACATATAACAATTTTTAATAACTTTCCAATTTACTTCTATCATGAAATTGGTGTTACTACTACTGGGAGCTAGCAGAACACATCAGGTAAGCCAATGACAAGAGACATATTTGTGCAGCCACCAAGCAGCAGCTAGCGCTCAGTAGTGCATTGTTTCTCCTGAGCCTACCTAGATATGTTTTTCAAGAAGAATACTAAAATAACAAACTGGAAAATAGATAATAGAAGTAAATTGGATTTCTGTTTAATATTACATAACCTATCGGAGTCATGAAAGCCTTAAAGGGACACTCAAGTCAAAATTAAACTTTAAGGATTCAGATTGAGCGTGCAATTTTCCCATTTACTTCCATTAACAAAATGTGCACAGTCTTTTTATATTTACACTTTTTGAGTCACCAGCTCCTACTGAGCATGTGCAAGAATTCACAGAATATGCATATATGCATTTGTGATTGGCTGATGGCTGTCACATGATACAGGAGAAATTGGAAATAGACATAACAACTATTTCAAAATATTGTTTTTTTAAACTTTTTTGAAGTTCTGACTAAGGGGTTGATTTAAAATTGTGCGGGCGGACATGACAGTATACGCTGTCTCGTGAAATGCTTGTGCAATGCCGCCCCTGCACATTCGCGGCCACTAGCAGGGGTTGTCAATCATCTTCTAGACCGTATCCGATCGGGATGATTGCTATCTGTCACCTCAGAGGTGGCGGATGAGTTAAGGAGCAGCGGTCCTAAGGCCGCTGCTTTTTATCTTCAGTTTCAGGGAAACCTAAAACTAAGGGGGTAGATTGCAGCATCCGCCGCTTGATAAATCTACCCCTTAGTGCTATTGCATTGTCTTTGTATCGTGTATTTGTTGATTATGCAAATCTACTGTATTTACTGGTCTTTTAATTTTGAATTTACTGTCCCTTTAACTTTTGAAAACATTAAACACATAATGCTGTAATGCACTACTGGAACCTAGTTGAACACATTTGGTGAGCCAGTGACAAGAGCCGCCAATCAAAAAGTAGTATCCAATAATATATCCTGAGCCTACTAGGGGCGCGATCCGATATCGATCGCAGTTTGCGGCGCAAGCGAGGGAACCGGCGTCGCCCGCAGTTTCAGCTCGCAACTCGAGCCATCCCATATAGGTCGCCGTCAGATGCTAACGTGCCGTAAGTCTGACAAACCAGCGATGTCCAGAAATCTGCGTAAGTACAAATTTCTGGCGTCGCCAGTGACTTGCGCCACGTTAGAATCTGCCGGCGCCTATAAAACCTGACTAAAGTTTAAAACACCCGCACTGTCTAACACGCCTCCCTAACATAGCCCGCACTGTCTAACACGCCTCCCTAACATAGCCCGCACTGTCTAACCCTCTATCCGCTATCCCCCCTCACTAGCCTAACAATAAAAATGCTATTAACCCCTAAACCGCCGCTCCCGTACCCCGCCGCAACCTAATAGTTATTAACCCCTAAACCGCCGCTCCCGTACCCCGCCGCCAGCTATATTATATCTATAACCCCCTAAAGTGAGCCCCTAACACCGCCGCCATCTATATTAAAATTATTAACCCCTAATGTAAGCCCCTTACACCGCCGCCATCTCTATTAAAATGATTAACCCCTAATTTAATCTACCTACCCCGCCGCCAGCTATATTATCTATATTAACCCTAAGTATATTATAGTTAATATAGTTATTACATTATATATATTAACTATATTAACCCTAATTATATTAGGGTTAATATAGTTAATATAGTTACTATAGTATTTATATTAACTATATTAACTCTATGTAACCCTAACACCCCTAACTAAATTTATATTAAATTAATCTAATTAATTTATAAACTAAAATATTCCTATTTAAATCTAAATACTTACCTATAAAATAAACCCTAAGATAGCTACAATATAATTAATAATTACATTATAGCTATGTTAGGGTTAATATTTATTTTACAGGTAAATAGTTAATTATTTTAACTAGGTATAATAGATATTAAATAGTTATTAACTATTTAATATCTACCTAGTTAAAATAATTACCCAATTACCTGTAAAATAAATCCTAACCTAAGTTACAAATACACCTACACTATCAATAAATTTAATAAACTACAAACATCTATCTAAAAATACAATTAAATTAACTAAACTAAATTACAAAAAAAAACAAACACTAAATTACAAAAAATAAAAAAAAGATTACAAGATTTTTAAGCTAATTACACCTATTCTAAGCCGGAACAGCCAATAGAATGCGAGCTCAATCTGATTGGCTGATTGGATCAGCCAATCGGATTGAACTTGAATCTGATTGGCTGATTCAATCAGCCAATCAGATTTTTTTAACTTAATTCCGATTGGCTGATAGAATCCTATCAGCCAATCGGAATTCGGCGGACGCCATCTTGGATGACGTCATTTAAAGGTACCTCATTCCAAGTTTAGCAGTCGGCCGGGATGGATGCTCCGCGGCGGCGGAGCGAAGAAAGAAGATTGAAGATGCCGCCGGAAGAATGAAGACTTTGCTGCCGCTTGGAGGAAGACGTCGCCGGAGGAAGAATTCTTCTTTGCCGCTTGGAGGATGACATCGCCGGAGGAAGATTTCTTCTTTGCCGCTTGGAGGACGACATCGCCCGGATCGGATCAGGAGTTCGGCCCGGTGTGGTGAAGACAAGGTAGGGAGATCTTCAGGGGGGTAGTGTTAGGATTTTTTAAGGGGGGTTTGGGTGGGTTTAGAATAGGGGTATGTGGGTGGTGGGTTGTAATGGGGGGGGGGGATTGTATTTGTTGAATGCAAAAGAGCTGAATTCTTTGGGGCATGCCCCACAAAAGGCCCTTTTAAGGGCTGGTAAGGTAAAGAGCTTTGATATTTGTTTAATTTAGAATAGGGCAGGGAATTTTTGTTATTTTGGGGGGTTTATTATTTTATTAGGGGGCTTAGAATAGGTGTAATTAGCTTAAATATCTTGTAATCTTTTTTTTATTTTTTGTAATTTAGTGTTTGTTTTTTTTGTAATTTAGTTTAGTTAATTTAATTGTATTTTTAGATAGATGTTTGTAGTTTATTAAATTTATTGATAGTGTAGGTGTATTTGTAACTTAGGTTAGGATTTATTTTACAGGTAATTGGGTAATTATTTTAACTAGGTAGATATTAAATAGTTAATAACTATTTAATATCTATTATACCTAGTTAAAATAATTAACTATTTACCTGTAAAATAAATATTAACCCTAACATAGCTACAATGTAATTATTAATTATATTGTAGCTATCTTATGGTTTATTTTATAGGTAAGTATTTAGATTTAAATAGGAATATTTTAGTTTATAAATGAATTAGATTAATTTAATATAAATTTAGTTAGGGTTAGATAGAGTTAATATAGTTAATATAAATACTATAGTAACTATATTAACTATATTAACCCTAATATAATTAGGGTTAATATAGTTAATATATATAATGTAATACCTATATTAACTATAATATACTTAGGGTTAATATAGATAATATAGCTGGCGGCGGGGTAGGTAGATTAAATTAGGGGTTAATCATTTTAATAGAGATGGCGGCGGTGTAAGGGGCTTACATTAGGGGTTAATCATTTTTATATAGGTGGCGGCGGTGTAAGGGGTCAGATTAGGGGATAGATAAGGTAGATGGCGGCGGTTTTAGAGGCTCACAGTAGGGGGTTAGTTTATGTAGATGGCGGCGGGGTCCGGGAGCGGCGGTTTAGGGGGTAATAACTTTATTAGGGATTTCGGGGGGGGGGGGGATCGCGGTTGACAGGTAGATAGACATTGCGCATTGCGTTAGGTGTTAGGTTTATTTTAGCAGATCGCGGTTGACAGGGAGATAGACATTGCGCATGCGTTAGGTGTTAGGTTTATTTTCTAGTTAGTTTAGGGAGTTACGGGGCTCCAATAGTCAGCGTAAGGCTTCTTACGGCTGCTTTTTGTGGCGAGGTGAAAATGGAGTAAGTTTTCTCCATTTTCGCCACGTAAGTCCTTACGCTGCATATTGGATACCAAACTGCGCGGGTTTGGTATACCTGCCTATGGCCCAAAAAACTGCGGACGACGGCAGAAATATACGGGCGTAACTTCTAGGTTACGCCGTATATGTGATACCAAATCCGCGCAAATATTGGCGTCGCCGGCTTTTGCGGGCGACGCTTTATATCGGATCGACCCCCAAATGTGATTTTCAACAAAGAATACCAAGAGAACAAGGTAAATTGTAAATGCCCTGACTACAAAAAAGCCTGTTTAAAAGATCCAAGGTCACAGGTTCAAATCCTGGCAGGGCCGACTCAGCCCTTCATCCTTCCGAGGTCGATAAAATGAGTACCATTAAATTGGGTAATAATAACAACTATTACTATTCTGCTGCCGATTTGGTTAATTCCGAGAGCGAGCGCTGAAACAGCGCTTTGAGTCCCACTGGGAGAAAGGTGCTATATAAATACTAGGTATTATTATTATTATAAATTTGTTAACACGAGTAAATTGAAAAGTCTCTTAAAATTGCATGTTCTATCTAAACCATGATATCCCTTTAAATATTATTGCTTAAAAGTTGAAGTCAAATATGCATTAAAAATCTGTAATATATTGTAATAAAATGTATATGAGAGAATGAAAAATATTTTTAAAATCAAATGCATAAAAATATCATTTAAAGGGACAGTAAAGTAAAAAATAATCTTTCATGATTTAAATAGGGCATGCAATTTTAAACAACTTTCCAATTTACTTTTATTACCAATTTTGCTTTGTTCTCTTGGTATTCTTAGTTGAAAGCTAAATCTAGGAGGTTTATATGCTAAATTCTTAGACCTTGAAGACTGCCTCTAATTTGAAAGCATTTTGACAGTTTTTCACCACTAGAGGGCATTAGTTCATGTGCTTCATATAGATAACATTGAGCTCAGGCACGTGAAGCTCCTAGGAGCAATCACTGATTGGCTAAAAATGCAAGTCTGTCAAAAGGACTGAAATAAAGGGGGCAGTTTGCAGAGGCATAGATACAAGGTAATCACAGAGGTAAAATGTATATTATTATAACTGTGTTGGTTATGCAAAATTGGGGTATGGGTAATAAAGGGATTATCTACCTTTCTAAACAACAAAAATTCTGGTTTTTACTGTCCCTTTAAAGTTAACGTGATGTTGATATTGACAGGACATTTTTATTTGTGCACAACTGGCACTCATTGGCTAATGAAGATGACTCCCACACCTCTATTGCTGGATGCAACAAGGAAAAAGATATGATATCAATGGGGGGGGGGGGGGGGTTCTGGAAGAACTGTCATTCTTTCTTGGTTTATGCACTCTCCTAGCCGTATGTCTGTTATTGCAGCTTTGTGTCTGCATGAAGGATGAGTACATCTCTCATCAGTGGCGTGAAACAACGTCAGTAAAGCATTCTGTCTGTCAGCAGAGGGTTAGCGTGACTTGTCCCTCACATATACCATCCTTCTGCACCTAATCTAACTTTACTTGTAGTCTCATCCTCAGAGAGCCCTCCATTTTCTATTACAAAACTCCCAACTGGATAATATATTTCATATTAGTATACACAGAAAAAAACATGTTTCTGTATTTTCTGAGGGAAATGTAAAACCCAAACAAAGGGCTTGACCATCAACACTTTCACTATCATAAATAATGACATGACATAGATTTATTGTGGTATAAATTTTATTAAATATAAACAGTATTAAAAATAACAATATTTTAGCACTTAAAGGGACATTAGAGTACAAAAATTGTATGCTCTTATTTGGAGCATGCCATTTTAGAACTAGCAATCCTGCAATGCTGTTTGTTTAACACCTGAAAATGGGTTAAACACATAGTTAAAGTACTGCTCAGAAGCTGCCCAGAACTGCTGATCTTAGACTACTACACAGATAATGCCGCTGAGCCATTAAGCAGTGGCAGTCACACAGCTGGGTCTGCTAACTAATGTTTGCACTAATGTCCTTTTAACTCATACAAAAAAACATCATTGGTGCTTACCCTTTTGCCAACATGTCTACTTTGAACACATAGAGACACATTCCAAAATACACACTCTATTCTGTCAAACATCATTAGGAGGAACCTCAAAATAAAAAAAACAGTGCAAGTATCCCACCAACCAGCAGCAACATCTGAACTACTAAAATAGGGGTGGGACGTAGGGTTACCCCCCCTGCCATGTTTTCCTGGACACTTATGAGTTACACATGCTACAGGGTGTGCAGGGGGGGGACATGTATAGTGCTGTCCAGGGTCACTATTTGTATGCTGTCCAGGTGCACAGTGCATTGCCCTCTATACACCCTGCAGCATGTGTAACTCATAAGTGTCCAGGAAATCATGTCCGAGGTAGCAACCATAGTGGCAAGTAGGGTTGCCACCTCAACCATGTTTCCTGGACACTTATGAGTTACACATGCTGCTGGGTGTGCAGGGAGCAACATGTATTGTGTTTCTGGACAGCACTATTCATATTCCTCCCTGCACACCCTGCAGCATGTGTAACTTATAAGTGTTCTGTATTTTAAGGGACGGGTGGCAACCCTAGACTGGCAAATGAGGTGCTTCTCCTTGTACATTCAGCTCCACCAGTGACAGTAGCTTTACAAAAATCTCCCCCCTTCCTCACAACTTTATGCAACCTCTACACAGGGACTAAGTAAGGCTCAAAAAAAACCTTCTTTCATGCTGGCTTCTCGTAACCATTATTTGATAGAACAACAAGATTACATAGACGAGGACAGACTTATAGAGTGTTTAAACAGTGTCCTCTGTGTTTCAGACACTAGAATAAACAATTAGGGAAAAGGCCCTGCAGTAAAGGGACGTGAAACCCATTTTTTTCTTGATTCAAATTCATATGTGTGTAGCCGCCCTTCACCAGCTAGCTTCCAGTAGTGCGCTGCTGCTGAATCATGCGAGTTCAATTTTGTTTTTCCTGTCCCTTTAAATACATCACTAATACCAACAAAAGAATACTTGAGAGAATAAGGTGTAAATAATAACAGAGAAGTAAGTAAATAAAGCTACTTAGTAGTACTATTAGTAGCAGTATTTACTTGCTAATGTTGAAGACAAATTGGAAAATTTAAACACTGCTTTAAAGAGACATGAAACACGTTTTTTTTTTCTCGTATGACTCAGATAGAGCATACACTTCTAAGCAAATTTCCAATTTACTTCTAAAAATGCATCGCCCCATGTTCCCTAAAGAGGCCAAACATTTTTTGTCATTTGCTGCAAATTACATGAATCAAGCTATTTGATTTGTAACATTTGCAGGCTTCAGAATTTGTATTTTGGCCACTCAGGGAGCATGGGACAAGCACAGATTTTACACAAAAGCAAGACATGTTTAATGTCCTTTTAAAGGGACAGTCTAGACCAAAATAAACTTTCATGATTCAGATAGAGCATGTAATTTTAAACAATTTTCCAATGTACTTTTATCACCAATTTTGCTTTGTTCTCTTGGTATTCTTAGTTGAAAGCTTAACCTAGGAGGTTCATATGCTAATTTCTTAGACCTTGAAGCCCACCTCTTTCAGATTGCATTTTAACAGTTTTTCACCACTAGAGGGTGTTAGTTCACGTATTTCATATAGATAACACTGTGCTCATACACGAGAAGTTATCTGGGAGCAGGAACTGATTGGCTAGACTGCAAGTCTGTCAAAAGAACTGAAAAAAGGGGCAGTTTGCAGAGGCTTAGATACAAGATAATCACAGAGGTTAAAAGTATATTAATATAACTGTGTTAGTTATGCAAAACTGGGAAATGGGTAATAAAGGGATTATCTATCTTTTAAAACAATAACAATTCTGGTGTAGACTGTCCCTTTAAGCTTTCTAAAGAAGCTTGTGGTTAGATTTTCTATGACAGAGGTTTCCAAAAATCTAGCTCTCTGGACCCAGTAACAGGCCATATTATTACATGAAAGCAGGTTAGATATCAACAATTATTGAGCAACTGATTATATCACCTGTGCAAAAACCTCTGACATCCTGAAAATCTGACCTTCTTGGTGAATGTTGAGGTAACGAGAAGGGAAATCAGAACCTAGCTTGAATCGAGGTTAACTATCAGTTTAATCCCTTTGGTATACTCAAGCTATAGTGCAATAAAAATGTCCCAGTGTACCACAACATATAGAGAATACGCAAGGGACCTAATTTTCAAGTATTGTCAATGGCTACTTGCGGAATTTCACACGTTTACCTAAGTTTACAGAGAGCTTTTAGAGTGCATGTGAAATAATTATTTGTATGTCCCAAACCTCAAGAACTAATAATCTGAATCAGTGTTTCTCAAGTCCAGACCTCAATTGTTATAATCAGAAATATCAACTGTGATCCATTTTCTTATCCATCTTCAGAGAAGATGGAGCAGACTCAATCTAGCTTCTCAACGGAACTGAGACTGTTCTTAAAGGGACATTAAACACTTTGAGATGGTAACATAAAATGATAAATTGTATATATAAAACAACTCTGCAATATACTTTCATTATTTATTTTGTCCTCTTTTCCTGTAGTTCCATTCTGAAATTGTGAGCTTTTCAGTTCCTGTTAGAAATGGAAGTGAAGAACACTGTTAAATCCAGCACAACCATTGGCTGCACACTCGAGTAACCTATTTATAACTGACCCTAATTGGCCACAGCAGAGAAGGTAACACAAGTTACAACATGGCAGCTCCCAGTGTTTTATAGACATTAAAACTTTACACTTATTTTGTCACTTTTTAAACAACTAATGAAACTTAAAAAATACATCTACATGTTATTTGTGGACTAATCTTTTCCTTGAATGCATCATTCTATCTAGCATGTATTTAGTGTTTAATGTCCCTTTAAGGCAGGGAGACTGGAACATACTGTCAGACACCATTTAAAGAGACAGTACCATATCTAACTGTTATTGCAAACAGAGAATAAATGCAAATAAGACAATATGGGACAAATAAACAGTAAACACAATGTGCTTGACTATCTAAACAGTATAGCTTAAATTCCTGCAGACTCTCAAGCAATTGCAATGGTGTTAACAGTAGCAAACAGCTCCAGATTTTAAATGGACATTCCAGCCATAATTGGAATTCACATGGGTGCATTTCACTTTTGAATAAATATATTTTTGTTATATACATGAATTAGCAAATATGCTTCTAATAAAAGTTATAGCTATTTCCAAAGTGTATTTAAGTATGCACCGTGCACCAGCATTTTAAAGACAGCACTTGCTCAGAGAGCCGAAGATGCTTGTACCACCCGGTAATGACTCAATGGGGTAAATGTATTAAATGGCGAGCAGACATGATTCACTATAGCGATTATTTAATACATCATGCGTGGCATCACTGCTACACACTGCACATGCGTGCATGTATAAGGAGCTACATTCTACCCAATACACAGCTCAGATTGCTCCAGGGGGGTGGAGTTTAAATGATAGCATGCATACTTTGCAGGTTCACTTAATAATTGATATACTTCACAATTATGTGATTATTGCCAGTTATTGTATTGCCCTTTACATTTATAGCAAATTCTCTCCTTTGGATAAATAGATCTAAATGGTAATGATATTTTAGATGAAGTTTAATTCATCGGTTGTAATGACAATCTGCTTTAACTTACTTTTTAATGTAGATATGAAATTCAAACTCCCTGGACTCCGGCCGCTTACTTCAAAAATAATCTTTTTTTGTGAGCTAACGGTTTGAACTGTTCTCTAATCAATGCTCTAGCTACAACAAAAGTGTCATATGGCTAAAGCACTGATTGGAGAACAGTTCAAACCATTAGCTCATAAAAAATATGACTTTTGAAATGGGCGGCCAGAACGTGCAGTATTTGAATTTCATATCTGCATTAAAAAGTAAGTTACAGCACATCTTCAATACAACTGATAAATTAAACTACATCTAAGATATCACTAATATTCCGGATCTGTTTATACATGAGAGAGTTTACTATCACTTTAAGCTCCTGGATGCCATTGCATCACTCTCTGGCATCCAAGTATTTAAGCCTAACCCCATTCCCCATCCTTACCCTATACTGGGATATTGGCTATATCATTCGTACCATGGGAATTCATAGATAGCAAGATCCCAACGTACACAAAAAAAAGTTAATCTGTTTTCTCTGTTCCTCTGACACAAAATAATTTGAAGATGTAAAAATGTAATTTTATTTATTATTGCTTGTGAGGTTTGTCACTGTCCCCCAAAAAAACATTCGGCCTTAACACCTAATTACACTTCCTGTAAGCTTTTGCAAAGGTTACCCGACAAAGCAAAACAAATTAATAAAAGAGGATCAAGGCTTTGTTCTGAAGAGCTTACAATCTACAGGTTAATACCCTTTTGAAACATCACAACTTGTTTTTGAGTGATGCTGTCACATTAATTGCATAAAAAAAAAGGTTGAGCACTGATGTCTGGTGCTGAAAGTGCAAAGTCAGAGTTTTCCAATATGCCCTCTCTGGGGTCCAGTATTACATGTGTTCGCTTGATTTGCAGAGAGCAATGAGCAAATAAACAGCCTGATACAAAAACAGTTTTCTGGCTTCATCATGTCAGCAGCTGGTCCACAGCAGCGGAGGAAGAGGGACCCGGCACCACCAGTGTGGCAGACTGGAATTTTGTGAGCATGCTCCCTGCTGAGATGGTCTGCTCCGTGCACATGCTCCTAGTTTCTGAGGGAACGACTGTGTTGTTGTAATAATAATAATCATAGCTAGAAAGAAAAAAAAAAAATCTGCAGCATCTCTATTATTTAGTTGGAATTATTTGATGACCAGTGGAGACCTGTGTGCAGTAGACCTTTATATTTTAGCAACAATCAAACAGTTAAAAGAAGCAAAGGTGTATGGCCAAGTGCTTTCCCCATGTTCCCTTTTAGCATTTGACAGTTGCACTGTTTCTTATACAAATGTCACATGTGTTTCACACTGCTGTCAATAACACTCACAATGGTTCAATCCTGTGACCATTGGACTCTCTGTAGGTGTTATGTGTATTGGTGCTTATCAAGATAAAGAAACAAACGCCTAGATTACGCTTTTTGTCAGTAATGGTGTGCGTTGCTAATGAGCAGTTTATGCTCACTGCTCACCTACAGACAACGCTGGTATTACGGGTTTTCACAAACCCGGCGTTAGCTGCAGAAAAGTGAGCGGAGAGCAAAATTTTGCTCCACATCTCACTGTAATACCAGCGTTGCTTACGTTAGCTGTGAGCTGGCTAAACATGCGCGTGCACGATTTCCCCATAGGAATCAATGGGGGAGAGCAGGCTGAAAAAAACCTAACACCTGCAAAAAAGCAGCATTCAGCTCCTAACGCAGCCCCATTGATTCCTATGGGGAAATAAAAGTTATGTCTACACCTAACACCCTAACATGAACCCCAAGTCTAAACACCCCTATTCTTACACTTATTAACCCCTAATCTGCCGTCCCCGCTATCGCTGACACCTGCATTATATTATTAACCCCTAATCTGCCGCTCCGGACATCGCCGCCACCTACATTATACTTATGAACCCCTAATCTGCTGCCCCCAACATCGCCGACACCTACATTATATTTATTAACTCCTAATCTGCCGCCCTAATGTCGCCGCCACCTACCTACACTTATTAACCCCTAATCTGCCGCCCCCAACATCGCCGCCACTATATTAAAGTTCTTAACCCCTAAACCTAAGTCTAACCCTAACCCCCCTAACTTAAATATAATTTAAATAAATCTAAATAAAATTACTACAATTAACTAACTAATTCCTATTTAAAACTAAATACTTACCTATAAAATAAACCCTAAGCTAGCTGCAATATAACTAATAGTTTTATTGTAGCTATTTTAGGATTTATTTGTATTTTACAGGCAACTTTGTATTTATTTTACGAAACGCGTCAGCTGGTACTTCTAAATGCTGACTTTATTGGTGCTTATGTACTACTAGGTCTGTGTGACAGGCTTGGCTTTTAATCATGTCTTCGATTTATGATTAAATAAAGGATTGAACTTTTACAAGTGGCTCCCGACTGGTGCTCCTTTTTACTGCACGGTTTGAAAAGTTTGCTGTTTTGACCTATCCTAGTGCAGCACAGTTGGTGGAGGCCCCCCCCGATACCTTGCTCCAGAAGTAGAGGAGCTGACAGCTCTATGGAGCAACCGAGAGACGACTTTCACCCAATCGTGGAGGGCAGAGTGGAGCAGACCAATAAGAGGAAAGGAATTGAAAGGACTTCCGGCTCAGGATCAAGGTCACGTGAGCTCCGCGGACGGCTTGGCAAACAGAACGGCGTGTAGCAGTGGATGGGGATTTCCTTCTCCCCGTTTTTTGAACCGGTGAGATGTATTCCGGTGGAGCCGCAGTTAAAGATGGTGAGCACAAAAAGACCGGCACCCCACACCGCAACGCCTAACCGAGAAGATCGAGGGTAAGCTTTTCATGTTTCTATTGCCTGGATATTTATAAGGCACTTTATCCTCATTAAAACTTTGCCAACCGTTTTATTGCCCGAGGATTGCACATAATTTAAAAGCACAGGGACTCTCTTGTTGTGCTAGTTATTAAATAGTTAATAACTATTTAATAACTATTCTACCTAGTTAAAATAAATACAAACTTGCCTGTAAAATAAAAATAAACCCTAAGCTAGATACAATGTAACTATTAGTTATATTGTAGCTAGCTTTGGGTTTATTTTATAGGTAAGTATTTAGTTTTAAATAGGAATAATTTAGTTAATTGTAGTTATTTTATTTAGATTTATTTAAATTATATTTAAGTTAGGGGGGTGTCAGGGTTAGGGTTAGACTTAGATTTAGGGGTTAATAACTTTAATATAGTGGCGGCGATGTTGGGGGCGGAAGATTAGGGGTTAATAAAATGTAACTAGTGTTTGCGAGGCGGGAGTGTGGCGGTTTAGGGGTTAATATATTTATTATAGTGGCAGCGATGTCCGATTCGGCAGATTAGGGATTAAAAATTTTATTTTAGTGTTTGTGATGTGGGGGGGGGGGGCCTCGGTTTAGGGGTTAATAGGTAGTTTATGGGTGTTAGTGTACTGTTTAGCACTTTAGTTAAGAGTTTTATGCTACGGCGTTGTAGTGTAAAACTCTTAACTACTGACTTTAAAATGCGGTACCAGGCTTGACAGGAGAGTGTGCACCGCTCACTTTTTGGAAGACTCGTAATACCGGCACTATGCAAGTCCCATTGAAAAAATAGGATACGCAATTGACGTAAGTGGATTTGCGGTATTTTCGAGTCTGGCCGAAAAAGTGAGCGGTACACCTGTACCTGCAAGGCTCGTAATACCAGCGGGCGTTAAAAAGCAGCGTTGAGACCTCTCAAAGCTGCTTTTTAAGGCTAACGCAAGACTCATAATCTAGCCGAAAGTATTTAAAAGGTATTATTTTTTTTATTTATTTTCTTAAAAAAATGAATATACTTATATGATGGGGTGGGGGGGGACCTTGTATGTTTGCTTTAACAGTTTCCCAGAGTAGCTCTATGGTTATTGTTTGTGTCAACCAGTGAGCGGCTGACAAAAAAATTACCTGTAGGTTTCAAAGCAAAAAAACCCCCCAAAACATCTGCTTTTATATAGTTTGCCCATCTTTTTAACCCCTTGACTGCCAGAAAGTAGCAAAATGTAATGGGCCAGATTACAAGTGCTGTTGCTATAATGTACACTTCGCTAGAAGTAATCTTTTTGTGAGCGTCAGATAGGGAATGTATTATAAGTTGCAAGTAAAAAGTTTGCATGTGAGCTAACCAAATATCGTGACCACATTAATATATTCATACTCCATAGAAGTCAAAGGAGAGCGCAGAAGAAAAAAAATAACATTTATCACTCACGTGCTAACCCGACTTGAGTTATTCTTATTTCACATTCCAATGTTCTTCAATTAAAGGAGTTATTTTTATTGTAAATAACTATTTCTATAAATATCTATATATACCTATACCTGTATAACTACAGTATTCCCAAAGATAAATAGGTAAAGATATATATTTTACATAATCATTATCAGATATATATTAAAAACATTTCTATGTGAGGAAAATAGGAATGTAAAATATGCATAACGCACATCAGGGTTTGCGTTTTAGGTTTACCGCGGTGTTGGGTTAGAGCACATGAAGAATTCCTAACTCCAATGCGCTTATTTAAATATTAAAAAATATTAATACAAATTTTAATACATACTGTAAAAATATATACATTCTATGGATTATTTAGAATTTTGTACAGTATGTATAATCATTTTTAATCATTTTTATTAATATTTTTTATATAGTCAGAAATCTTAGTAGAGCTAGGAGGGGGATTAGAATGAGCTCAGACTTAGACATGTTAAGAAATGCCAGATAAACAGTCACTGACGTGAGACAGGTCAGAGGAAGAGAGAGCAGGGGTGGAGAGATTGAGTGTCATCAGCATATAGGTGGTATTTAAAGCCATAGCTGTTAATAAGTGTACCCAGTGAAGAAGTATAAATGAAGAAGAGTAGATGGCACAGGACAGAGCCTTGAGGTACACCAACTGACAGAGGGATTGTAAGAGGGGTATCGCCAGCAAATGACCTGTTAGAAAGATAAGTGGGGATCCAAGAGAGATCTGTGTCATAGAGACCAAGAGAACTGAGAGTCTGTAGAAGAAGGGAGTGGTCAACTGTGTTGAAGGCAGCAGAGAGATCAAGATAAGTATAGAGTAGTGGCCATTACATTTAGCAGAAAGAAGATCATTAGTAACCTTGGAGAGGGCAGTTTTAGTTGGGGGCATATTTATCAAACTCCGTATGGAGCTTGAGGCCCCTTGTTTCCGGCAAGCCTTTAGGCTCGCCGGAAACAGAACTTATCAAGAAGTTATCAAGCAGCGGTCTAAAGACCGCTGCTCCATAACTTGTCTGCCTGCACTGAGGCGGCGGACATAAATCAACCCAATTGAATACAATCGGGTTAATTGACACCCCCTGCTAGTGCAAATCTGCAGGGGGTGGCATTGCACCAGCAGTGAACTGCTGGTGCAATGATAAATGCTGACAGCGTATGCTGTCTGCATTTATCGATGGGCAGCAAAGTGCAGCAGACATGATATGCTACTTTGTATCATGTCCGCTCGCACATTGTTACATATGCCCCTTGGGGACAAAAGCCAGCTTGCAGGGGGTCAAGCAAGAAGTTGGAGAACAGGAAGTGTGTAAGGTTTTTGAGGAGTATTGATGTTAGTGGAAGCAGTGATATGGGGCGGTAGTATGAAGGAGAATTAGGGTCAAGGGAGGTTTTTTGAGTATTTGAGGGACAATTGCATGTTTGAAAGAAGATGGGAATGAACCGTTAGAAAGGGATAGGTTGAAAATGTGACTAAGAGCAGGAGTGAGGGTGGAAGACAGGGAAGATATTAGATGTGAAGGGATAGGGTCAAGCAGGCAGGTAGGACAGTCGATATGACAGTACTGTCAAAAAGACAGTAGGTAGGAAAATATCAGGTCAGTAGAGTGACCGTTTATTGAGAAGGGAATAGGGTGGATTGTGAGAGACCGAAGGTGGAAGTGAGTGAAAGATGTTCAGAGGCAGATTGATTATCAATGGAGATATTGAAGTCCTTGAGTATTAGAGTGGGTATATTTGGAGAGAGAATGTGAGGAAGCCATGCAGCAAAATTTTCAAGGAATCGGAAGATTGTTCCAGGAGGATGATAGATAACTGCCACTCTGAGAGAGAGGGGGAGAACAGGTAAATGCAGTGAACTTCGAAGGAGGAGAGATAAAAGTGAAGGCATGTACTGATAGGAGCAGGAAGGGGGAGAGCAAGATCCCCACAACACCACCATATCTCTCAGCTGGTCTAGGGGTATGGCTAAAGTGGAGACTACCATGTGTGAGAGCAGCAATGGAAGCAGTGTCAGAGGAAGATACAGGTTATGAACAGTTAAAAGTTTGTTGCAGGCAGAATGAGCTATGGGAGGAGTTGTAAAAACACTGCCATTAATCAGTGTGGTCAAATCACTGTGTGTGTTACACCCATTTTAAAGACATACATGATGGCAACCTTAAAGACTTTAAATATTGGGGTATCAAACAAATTAGTTTGGGAATTAGAGGAGGTAACATTAATAATATTTTACTTAAAAAAGAAGCAGAATTTATATTTAATTTCAAGACCCTACACCCCCAAGGGCTGAACTCAGAATTGGATTTGAATACACTATTTTAAAATTAGAGCTTCTGATCATATTTATTACTTAAAATTTTACCGTTTTTCATCTAAATACAAAAGTTCCATTACATAACATCACATCAAGAATGATTTGGTGGAGATAATATCATAGGAGAATTTTAAATTAAAATTTTATATCTTTATTTTTATATATATATTTTTTATATATATTTTTTCATATATTTTTTTATATTTTTTATATTTTTTATTTTTTATAGATGCAGATTTTTAAACCAAATTTTTTTATAACATTTATAACTTTGTATTTCGGTTTTTATGGCATATATATTAGTATAGAGCTCCCTTTAAACCACACATTGAAGATTTAAATCAATTGATTTACAATGGTTTATGAACTATTTTGCACAAGTAGCTATTATCATAATAGTTTAAGTTACCACACATAGGAGGGTTAGTCCATTAAGAAATTGCATTATCCTGTATTTTCCTACAAACTAAGATGGTTAAAAATTATGAACAATATAACAAATTTGTAATAATCAAAACCCTAAGACTACACATGCAATGAACAATTGCAAATAGTAAACAAATAGAAAAATGGATTATTGAAGGACTAATTTTATACACCATGTCTCTTATATATATACATTTTTAGGCATATATACATTTTTAGGCATAAAGAATAACTCTACGGGATTCACAAGTCCTCTAAGAAATCACCCAGCATGCTCATTTATTAAAAGACTTGATGGCCATATAGCAATAAACTAAGGTCGGTTTGAGCGGTTTAAAAGAGATCAAAAAAGATATTTTCCTACCAATAATATATAAACACTATCTTTTACTATTTTTTATGTTTGGATTGCATTTTTTATGTTTGGATTGTATGTTTTAATTGTATAAAATGAATAGGCATTATTTATATTTAAGCACGGACTTCGAATAGTTAAATTTAGGAAACCAACCCATCAGAGCAAAAGATCTGATAGGTCCAACTTTATCCAATGAGGAGACAGCGTGGGATATTTAAAAATGGAGATTAGAGCAATCAGGCATCTTGATAAAGGCCCCTGGCGGCTGAAACGCGTAGATTTGCCGATTGCTCCTGTGCACCAGATTAATAGTACTATTGTAAGCAACAGATTGGATACGTAAGTAGATAGGACAGGTACATCGGGCAGCTATTAAAACCTTGTTTGAGCTTGCTCCATATGTGTAATCCCTGTCCCAGGACCTACTCATACTAATCCATCTGTTAATCCATATCCTGTTTGAAACTCCGGTCCTTTACCATACCTTGTGGGATTATCAAAGAGTCACTCACACCGGAACACCTTTTGCACCGGAACACCTTTGCACTACAGCCTGGAACTGTTTGTGTACATACGGGGATCACAGTATCCTCTACCGCTTGCAGAGAACGCTGCATTAACTTTCAACACTGAGGAAAGGAGGACACAAGTTATCCGGAATTTTTGGCTACAAGTTTGCACAAAATAACCACTCTCTGGACAATGTTGCGATACTAACAGGAAGAAACAGGTTTTAGAATTCCATGTATCTTTATTTCTGTCATTTGCTTTAGATGAGATCATTTGATCGTACTACTTTTTAACATTGATATTTCTCTTTGAGCTTATTGTGTTTGTTTTTAGATGCCGGCATCATTATATATTTTTTATCAAATGTAATAAACATTATTTAAATTTAAATTTAACTCTTTCTATTCAATTACCTGCTATTTTTATATCGGATTAGTTTATTGCTATTGACCTATTAAATTCCAATTCAAATTTATTATAAAAGAATCACTAGTGTACACACACACATATATATTTAATATCAGAGCCTATGCACTTTACACAGTTTAACTCTTAGCTCCCCTTTTGTTGAGCGCCATCCCAGATCATTCTTTTTGCAGTATGTAAATTAATTGAATAATGTAATGGTGTTAAAATTACTGCTCAGTTGTGAAAAATATATATGAGACTCCTACCTACCTGCAAGTCATCCTACATTTAATGAAAGAGAGCTGGTAAACCTAACTGTAGGTTAAATGTCCTCTGAGTGTTAAATAAATGTAAAATGCCTCTCATGCCTATATGTATTATAAATATGGTCCAGAAAGAAGTGACACTCGACTCTCTGTGTTATTGGCAACCAGGGAGGGTGGTGGCAGTCATTGGGTTGTCACTACTCTATATGTGCTCCTTAAAGTCAAGAAAAAAATATTGATTTTTATGCTACTGGCAGCCAAGGTCATAAAATACCTGCTCAGTTTGTGAAAAATATACATGGTGGGGCCTAAGGTAGAGCTTTTAGGGGGGGGGGGGTCATTGTGTTATATCCCACCTAACACCTCTGCCCTATCCCTCAGCCATATGCCTATGTAAAACCCAAGATAAGACCTCCAGCCCTGCAAACCCTCTGTTAGCCAAATGCTTCATTAGACCCCATTTTAGACGTCTGACCCTGCAGTCTTTGATTCAGCCACATCCTTCATTAAATAGCAGATCAGACCCCTGACCCTGCAGCCCCTTTGTTGATTACATTACACCTCAGATCAGACCCCTGTCCCTTCAACCTCTCTATGGGCCAGATTATGAGTGGAGCGCTAATAAACGCACCCACTCAAGCGTTTATTGCGCTATAAGTAAGCTTTTTGCGTTTGTCGGGTTGCATTGGTATAACGAGTTGAAAGTAAACTGTTTTAGTTTGAGCGCTAACCCGACAAGCGCAAAAAGTAAAGTTAGAATATTGCGTGCACGTTCACATATTCCCACATAGAAGTCAATGGAGAAAAAAAAAGTGGAAAACAAACCTAACACCCTACTTTCGCACAAACCCGATCGCACATTCTCATTTGCGCTAACCCGACATAAAAATATGAATATTTCACATTCCAATTTTTTTCACATAGCACAATATGTTCTATTTATTCCATATATATATATATATATATATATATATATATATATATATATATATATATATATATATATATATATATATAAATGAGTATATATAGGTATAGATATATACAGATATATATGAATATCTGTTTAGAAATACATAGAACAGATTCTGCTATGTGGAGAACATTGGAATGGAAAATATTTACATAAAAAAATAGTTAAAACCTTTATTAGATATGAATATTGCAGAATATGTTTTTTTTTTTAAGTTTTCATCAACTTGAATGTAAAGGGCTCCAATGCACTTATATATATTTAAATATGTATACTGTACATATGTATTTATGTGTTTATATGTGTGTGTATATATATATATATATATATATATATATATATGTAAGCAATGGAATGCACTCACTGGTCTTTTTAACAAACGTGAAGTTTAATGTAACGTTTCGGGGACCGTATCCCCTTCCTCAGACCTGAGGAAGGGGATACGGGGATACGGTCCCCAAAACGTTACATTAAACTTCACGTTTGTTAAAAAGACCAGTGAGTGCATTCCATTGCTTACATATATTACTTTACTGTCTGCACCCTGGCAGTTGGAGTTGAAGTGAGAGTGCTCTTCATTTGCTATTATATATATATAGTATATACATAAATACATATACATCTTTAGACATGTATGGATTTCTATGTTAAAGCCCTTTGTTGACTTTTTTTTCCAACACCTAAGATCTCACCTCTTTGTGCACTTATAACTTTTGTGTCCTATATTTTTTTTTAATATTTTTTATTAGATAGTGTTGTTATGAGTGTAACTTTTTAATGTATTGTTGATGTGTTTTGTGACACTTTTTTGTTTAGCAAAACAGTTAACCAGAACTCTGAAGTTGTGGTAATCATTCTAGCGTAAATTGAGCCCCGGACAGGTATTGGGAGTGGTTACTTGATTAAGGCCTATTAAATGGTAACCATCAATAAGGAGAGTATAGCCTAAACCACCACCACCCATAGCATAAGGGTTAATAGATAGTACTTGCAGTGGGTATGTTGCGGCGCAGGGGTTAATAGATAGAACTTGCAGTGGGTCTGTGGCCGTGCATGGGGTTAATAGATAGAACTTGCTTTGAGTATCTGGCAGTTTAGCGGTTAATAGTTGGCAACTTACGGTGGCAATAGTTGGCAACTTACGGTTTAGATATTTATTAGTTTAGTGTAAGTGTGCGATCATGGGGTACTCCATTTTAGGGGTATTAGGATTAGCTATTAGGCAGATGGTAGTTATATTCCAGGGATCATTTACCATAAATCACCAATATAGTCGGCGATGCTGGGTGTTGCTTAAGCCAGCATCGTGACCAATAGAGTGTATAGTAAATGCCTCTCAGGGATGCGGCTGTGTTGGGAGCTTGGAATATTCCGAAAAGCTTGCTAAACATAGCAGCAATATTGTCTTGGAATATTTTGCTGTCTCGTAGCACTTTCGATCATCGGGGCCTCGGAGAACTGGAGATGGTGGGTATTGCTTCTATGAAGACATCATTTGTGTCATACAACCCACCACTGACTTTCTAAGAAGGTGTGATGTTTGAACACTGGTGCAAGGCTCTCACAGCATATGTGCATATGCTGCAAATACATGTTTGCTAATTTTACCAAAAAATAAAAATAAAACAATACTCATATTTAAATTCTTGTTTTTCATGTGAATAATAGAAAAAAAATTGAATAAAGTGTCCCTTTAACTAAGGCTGAAGAAAGTACCTAGTGACACTCAAATATGCTCCACATGACCTTGTGGTATAGATTGCCCCCAATAAAAGCTGTGTGTGGGAAACTTGGCACACACATTATGGCACAGTGACCACAGAGGTTAGCAGATGTATGTGTTCCAGTATATACATAGAATATTTATATATATATTCAAAAGAAAATATTTCCATGTTAAAAAAAAAAGAAAAAAATAATGGTAAAAGGTACACTGTGTAATAAAAACATTCAAATGGAGGTGGGAGTTTGGACGTTAACCAAGAAAAAAATGGAATATATTTCCAGCTTTTATTTTGAAGGAATATAGTTAATCAGAAAATACACAGATTAAACTATTAGTTCTTAATAAAGGGATTCTGCTGAAATTGTTTAAAAAAACAAAAACACAACTTGGTATTCAGATTGAAACTTTGCCAGCTTGGGAAAAATATAATAATTGATATTTTTTTGGCCGGGGCAATCTTGCACCTTACATTTTCTTCATCCTCACTACAGGAGATTATAAATACTATAATTAAAGGGCCAATCCACTCACACATTACATGTTCATTTCTTACAGCATGTAATTTTAAGAATTTTGTCCATACACTATGGTGTGTTTAACCCCCACTAAGTGGTTAAACACATAGGAAAATGGCCACTTAGGACCCATGTCCTTGATGTGCAACTAGCACTGCTGATTGGATCAGCGGTGGTTTCCCCTCAGGGACCAGCATTCTGCAGCAATTTTACTGTGTGGTTAAACCAATTGTGGGGGTTAAACACACGGTAGTGTGGGGTCGATAGTCAACAAATTTTTGACTATTGTTACCCTTTAAAGGGACTTTGAACCCAAAATATATACAGTATATAATAATCTATGTTAAAGGGCAGTATCTAAATATGTTCACATTTTTTTTTTGGTTGCCGGAAAAATGTGAAGTAGAAGTTTTTAACTAAAAGTAAAGTAGCATCATTAGTTGTGCACTCTCTGCTGATGCTCATTGGCTAATAGATACTTCCTGCTAATGCTCATTGGCGAATCGATACTTCCTGCTATTTCTCATTGGTTGATAGGTAAAAATTATTATTAGCAAGTGATTATTAGCAGGAAGTAAAAAACGAATAAACTAAAACTAACAACAGTAAGTGTAAAATGCTTTTATTTCATGTTCATTTAGTAAAAAATAAATAACAACATATCTATAATCTAAATGCTCTTTTAAATGGATGATAGGAAATTGAATACATTCCCCCCCCTTACTACAAATAATAAAAACAAAAAAATAAATGGAGCTTGATGCGCCTTGTTGAAGGCTCGCCGGAAACAGAAGTTATGAAGCAGCGGTCTAAAGACCGCTGCTCCATAACTTATCAGCCTGCTCTGAGGCTGCGAACAGAAATCAACCCGATCAAATACAATCGGGTTGATTGACACCCCCTGAAAGGGGCCGCAAATCTGCAGGGGGCGGTATTGCACCAGAAGTTCTCAGGAACTGCTGGTGCAAGGATAAATGCTGTCGGCATTTATGGATGCGCGGCGGACATGATACGCTACTTCGTATCATGTCCGCTCTCACATTGATAAATATGCCCCTAAATCCTAAATACATAACAACCTGCAGGTTACTACATGGTGATAGGTGGGGGTCACATATATATTTTTCACAACAGGGCAATCATTTTATCCCAGGGACAGTAATCAAGTATTATAACTCTGGTTGCCAGTAACACACACAGCAGTGATCTGATCACACTGATTGTCAATGGCACACAAAGATCAGTGTTTTTATAGCTCACCGCATAGTTACCAGTAAACAAAACACAGAGCAGAGGTTTTACATTAGTGGCTACATGTAAATCACATGGATCAGTGTTTTAACGCCTTTCATGACTGGCAGTAATACATAAGTCTTTAAAAGAATAAACAGACATTTAAGTGCCCAGTAGTTTTGCACAGATTTTACTAGACAACCTGCTGAAAAACAGGACTGTACAGATAAATACTGGACACCTGCAACCCAACCTACAATATTGTGGGGACGTTGCCATCACTGATTCCACATTCATGAAGCTGCAGGTGTCAATGTCACACCTCCAAAACGTTGTGACCTTAGAGTTGGGGCTGAGCGGTCAGCTGGTTAAAATAACTTTTAGTATAGTTTAAATTAAATTTCAAAGATTAAAAAAACAGTTACACTTAAATAAAGCCCAGAACATAAGCAAGAAGAACCTATCGGCCAAAGAGCTGTGTTAGTTACACATTACATTTAAACAAATTGTACTTTTACATTTTCTCCCAAAAAAATAAAAAAAATAAACAGCATGTTTAAGGGGACATGAAACCCAGAATTTATCTTTCCCGATTCAGATAGAGCATGACATTTGTATCTAATTTACTTTTATTATTTTTGTTCTCTTTGTATCTTTTGTTTAAAAAGCAAGGATGTAAGCTTAGGAGCATGTACATTTCTAAAGCACTATAAGGCAGCGGTTTTGCAAGAATGTTATCCATTTGCAAGCACACTAGATAATGCTCCAGACACAGTTACCAAGGAGTATTAGAGATATAGGATAGTTGCAGAGTTGTCATGGTTTAGGAGCTCTTCCACTTTCTTGCATGCCCAGACCCCTGTGTTCTAATAAATCTATCTTATAATCTTTACCTAATGGGGCCTATTTACCAATGTGCGAGTGGACATGATACAAAGTAGCGTATCATGTCCGCTGTACATCGCAACACATCGATAAATGCTGACAGCATACGCTGTCGGCATTTATCATTGCACCAGCAGTTCTTGTGAACTGATGGTGCAATTCCACCCCCTGCAGATTTGCGGCCAATCGGCCGTTAGTAAGGGGTGTCAATCAACCCGATCGTATTCGATCGGGTTGATTTCTGTCCGCCGCCTCAGAGCAGATGGACAAGTTATGGAAAACAAGGGGCAATAAGCTCCATACAGAGCTTGATAAATATGCAATAATATGTATATATATTTGTGGCAGAAGTAACTCCAGGGAGTGCAGGACAATTATTGGGGGTTGTTGGTGATACACTAGGTTTGGTGAAGCAAGGGGGTATGGTTATAGTGGCAATGAGTACTGTTTGAGCGGCATCAAACTTTTAGGAGGTTGTGCCTGTGCTCTTTTGGTTCAGTTGTCATCCATCTGACAAATTAAATTGAGGAGATTATCTGGACATGATAGTTTTGGAGTTGTTCTCCAGGTAATGGAGGTAAAACAGGACATAAAATGAGACTAAGGGAACAAAGAAGAGGAAGAAAGGAAGAGGAAATACTGGAAACTTGAAATTGCATAAAACATTCACTATTAGGTCAAAAGCTGTCTGCATCCTGCTGAGAATGATTGTCAAAAAGTACCCAGATCATGCTCTGCTTTATTCTATTATGGTGTAAATGCTGGGGGGAATGACCCTGAAATGCATTGGAATAATAGAGACATGGCCATTGAGTTGGAGCTGTTATCACCCTTTATGTGCGGGGAAGTCCTTTTGTGGTTCAGGAGATGCAAGGTAAGGCAAGGGATGCAAAGCACCCATTAACTGGTTTCATTTCAGTGTTTTAAATTCATTTTGTTGAGCAGCATTGCTTGTATATATCAAGTAATCTAATGTCTGCAAGGGAATTTCCTGTGGTGGCACAGTCCCAGTTTAAAAATGAGTCTGCAGGAGTGATCCCAAAATATGTAGCAGGGCAGTTTTGTGATACATTTTCCTTGCCGAAGGGGGACATCAGTCAGTTACATTATGGATCCTACTTTGACTACAGTTAAATATTTGACAAGGCCTTGGATTTTGTTAGGAAAACGGATACAGGGGCTAGCTAGACTGGAGGTCACCACCTGTTGGGCTGTTTCTTTCGGGGGATTATGGGTGGGCTTATATAATAGGGTGTTCTATCTCATGCTCATACTTACAAAAACTAAAATATGTATATAGAATGTGCCTTGTAATATATATATATATATATATATATATATATATATATATATATATATATATATATATATATATATATACACAGTTGTGCTCATAAGTTTACATACCCTGGCAGAATTTATGATTTCTTGGCCATTTTTTAGAGAATATGAATGATAACACAAAAACTTTTCTTTCACTCATGGTTAGTGTTTGGCTGAAGCCATTTATCATCAATCAACTGTGTTTACTCTTTTTAAATCATAATGACAACAGAAACTACCCAAATTACCCTGGTCAAAAGTTTACATACCCTGGTGATTTTGGCCTGATAACATGCACACAAGTTGACACAATGGGGTTTGAATGGCTAAAGGTAACCATCCTCACCTGTGATCTGTTTTCTTGTAATTAGTGTGTGTGTATAAAAGGTCAATGAGTTTCTGGACTCCTTACAGACTCTTATATCTTTCATCCAGTGCTGCTCTGACGATTCTGGATTCTGAGTCATGGGGAAAGCAAAAGAATTGTCAAAGGATCTGCAAGAAAAGGTAGTTGAACTGTATAAAACAGGAAAGGTATATAAAAAGTTATCCAAGGAATTGAGAATGCAAATCAGCAGTGTTCAAACTCTAATAAAGAAGTGGAAAATGAGAGGTAAATGTTTTTGCGTAAGCGATATTTTGTTTTCACGATCCGTTTAAAATTGCGCTTATATTACAAGATTTTTTTTTTTGTTTTTTTTTTGTTTTTTACAAGATTAACGCTACAATTCTTACCGCGATCTCAGAGCTTTGTTTAACTGTTTTGCAAAACTAAAAAGTTGCACAAAACACATAAAAAATACAATACAAATTATAGTTACACTCATAATAGCACCATCTAATAAAAATTATGTTAAAAAAATATTGCACAAAAAAGTTATACGGGCTCATAAATATTAGATCTAAAGATGAATTTGTGTGTATATATATATATATATATATATATATATATATATATATATATATATAGATAGATAGATAGATAGATAGATAGATAGATATGTTTAATTAAATATTTGCTGTAAATATTTCACATTCCAATGTTCTGCTCATAGCAGGATATGTTCTATCTATTTATAAATATATATTCATATATATATATATATATATATATATATATATATATATATATATACCTATGTATAATCATCTATATAAATAGGTATAAATATATATTTGTTTTAAAAAAATCATATATATGTAGAAATATTTAAGAATGAATAAATAGAATATATTGCGCTATGTTAAGAACATTGGAATATGAAATATTCATATTTTAATATTGGGTTAGCGCAATTGCGAAAATGCGATCATGTTTTCACGATAGTCGGGTGTTAGTTTTTTCCCCCACATTTTTCTCTATTGGCTTCTATGGGGGAATACATGAATATTCGATGTTGTGCTAGTCGGGTTACTGCTTGCGCAAAATACGTTTTTTTTTAACTTGTAATACAAGCGCAACCTGACTAGCGTAAAAAGCTTTACTCTAGCAGAGTTTTCGCAATTGCAAAAACACAATATACCATCTTGTAATCTAGCACTAAATATTTAAACTACTATAACAATGTAGACTCAAACATTATTGCAAAATGTAAACAACTTTTACTTAAAGGGATGGATAAATCCAAGCATTTAACAAACGCTAGGATTTACCATCACTAAAAATAAACAGCTAGATTACGAGTTTTGAGTGCTATAGGGAAATTAACGAGCGCTACAAAAGCGTAGTTATTTCACCTCCCTATAGCGCTGCTATTACAGGTTTTTAAAAAGCAGGCTTGTGCAGACGATATGGTGGCGTTGAGCTCCATACCGCACCGAATCACAAGTGCTGCTTTGACGTGCTCGATTTCCCCATAGACAACAATGAGGAGAGCTGGCAAAAAAAAGCCTAACACCTGCGATCGCAGAAACAAAAGCTCCGTAACGCAGCCCTATTGATATCTATTGGGAAAAAAAAAGTTATGTTTAAACCTTAAACCCTAACATAAAAACCATGTCAAAACACCCCTAATCTGTTGCCCCTTACATCCCCGCCACCTATATTACATTTATTAACCTCTAATCTGCCGCCCCCAATGTCGCCCCCACTAAGCCCTAAACCTCTAGCCTCCCACATCACTAACACTACATAAATATATTGACCCCTAAACCTAACCCTAACGTAATCCTAACCCTAAGCATAACCCTAACACCCCCTAACTTAAATATAATTAAAATAAATCTAAATTAAACTTACAATTATTACCTAAATAATTCCTATTTAAAACAAAATACAAACTTACCTATAAAATAAAACCTAAGCTAGCTACAATATAACTAATAGTTACATTGTAGCTATCTTAGGTTTTATTTTTATTTTACAGGTAAGTTTGTATTTATTTTAACTAGGTAGACTAGTTATTAAATAGTTATTAACTATTTACTAACTACCTAGTTAAAATAAATGCAAATTTACCTGTAAAATAAAACCTAACCTGCGTTACAATAAAACCTAACATTACAATAAAATAAATTAAATTAAATACACTTATCTAAATTACAAAAAAAAATTAACACTAAATTACACAAAATAAAAAACAAAATTATCAAATATAAAAACGAATTACACCTAATCTAATAGCCCACTCAAAATAAAAAAAAAAAAACCCTAGACTACACTAAACTGCCAATGGCCCTTAAAAGGGCCTTTTGCGGGACATTGCCCCAAAGAAATCAGCTCTTTTACCTGTAAAAAAAAATACAAACAACCCCCCAACAGTAAAACCCACCACCCACACAACCAAACCCCCCCAAATAAAAACCTATCTAAATAAACCTAAGCTAAACATTGCCCTGAAAAGGGCATTTAGCTCTTTTACATTGCCCAAAACCCTAATCTAAAAATAAAACCCACCCAATAAACCCTTAAAAAAACCTAACACTAACCCCCGACCATCCACTTACAGTTTTCGAAGACTGGACATCCATCCTCATCCAGGCGGAAGAAGTCTTCATCCAAGCGGGCAGAAGTCCTCCTCGAAGCCGGCAGAAGTCTTCATCCAAGTGGGCAGAAGTCTTCATCCAGATGGCATCTTCTATCTTCATCCATCCGGCGCGGAGCGGGTCCATCTTCAAGACATCTGGGGCAGAGCATCCTCTTCTTACGAAATCCGCTGGAAAATGAAGTTTCCCTTTAAGTGACAGCATCCAAGATGGTGTCCTTTACATTCCGATTGGCTGATAGAATTCTATCAATCAATAGGAATTAAAGGGGAAAAAAATCCTATTGGCTGTTGCAATCAGCCAATAGGATTGAGCTTTCATCCTATTGGCTGATCCAATACACCGCAAGCCCCCCACAATGAAATATACTAAAATAAACTATTAGCCATTAAACATCTGGCCTCCCACATCACTAACTCTACATAAATATATTAACCCCTAAACCTAACCCTAACGTAACCCTAACCCTAAGCATAACCCTAACCCTAACACACCCTAACTTAAATTTAATTAAAATTAATCTAAATTAAACTTACAATTATTACCTAAATAATTCCTGTTTAAAACTAAATACTTACCTGTAAAAAAAAAAACCTAAGCTAGCTACAAAATATCTAATAGTTACATTGTAGCTATCTAGGTTTTATTTTTATTTCACAGGTAAGTTTGTATTTATTTTAACTAGGTAGACTAGTTAGTAAATAGTTATTAACTATTTACTAACTACCTAGTTAAAATAAACAGAAAGTTACCTGTAAAATAAAACCTAACCTGCCTACAATAAAACCTAACATTACAATAAAATAAAATTAATTAAATTAATTAAATACAATTATCTAAATTACAAAAAAAAAATAAACACTAAATTACACAAAATAAAAATCAATATTATCAAAAATAAAAACAAATTACACCTAATCTAATGCCCTATCAAAAAAAAAAAGCCCACCCAAAAATAAAAAAACCCTAGCCTTCACTAAACTACCAATAGGCCTTAAAAGGGTCTTTTGTGGGTCATTGCCCCAAAGAAATCAGCTCTTTTACCTGTAAAAAAAATACAAACAACTCCCCAACAGTAAAACCCACCACCCACACAACCAAACCCCCCAAATATTAACTATTTACTAACTACCTAGTTAAAATAAATACAAACTTACCTGTAAAATAAAAATAAAACCTAAGCTACCTTACACTAAAACCTAAAATTACAAAAATAAAAAACACTAAAATTACAAAAAAAAACACGAAATTATCCAAAAAAAATTAAATTATTCCTATTCTAATACTCTTAAAAAAAAAAAAAACATCCCAAAATAAAAAAGCCAAATCTAGAATAAACTACCAAGGGCCCTTAAAACGGCCTTTTGTAGGACATTGCCCTAAGTTAAACAGCTCTTTTGCTACAAAAAACAAACAAACAAACACCCCCTAACAGTATACAAGGCCCCACCCCCCAAACTACCAAGTGCCCGTAAAAGGGTCTTTTGGGGGGCCTTAAAAGGGCCTTTTGTAGGGCATTGCCCTAAAGATATCAGCTCTTTTTGTGAAAAAAAAAAATACAAATACCCACTAACATTACAAACCCCCACCCCCCAAACCCACAAAATGAAAAAACTATCTAAAAAACCTAAGCCACCCATTGCCCTGAAAAGGGCATTTGCACGGGCATTGCCCTTAAAAGGGCATTTAGCTCTTTTACATGCCCAAACCCTAATTATAAAAAAAACACCCAAAAAAAACCTTAAAAAAACCTAACACTAACCCCGACGATCCACTTACAGTTTTTGAAGTCCCGCTTGAACGATCTTCATCCCGGAGGAGAAGTCCTCATCCAGATGGCCTCTTTAATCTTCATCCCGGCGGCGAAGTCCTCATCCAAGCGGTGAGAATTCTTCATCCAAGCGGCATCTTCTATCTTAATCCCAGCAGCGCAGAGCGGGTCCATCCTGAAGACATCCGGCACGAAGCATCCTCTTCATACAGTCGCCACCATACACTGAATCTTAAAAGCAATGTACGTGATTCAAGGTGATGTCCCTTGCATTCCTATTGGTTGAAAGATTTGAATCAGCCAATAGCATTTAGAGCTGCTAAAATCCTATTGGCTGTTCAAATCAGCCAATAGGATTTAAGCAGCTCTCATTCTATTGGCTGATTCAAAATTTTCTACCAATAGGAATGCAAGGGACGCCATCTTGAATCGCGTACCTTGCATTGAAGATTCAGTGTACGGCGGGCAACCGTATGAAGAGGATGCTCCGCGCCGGATGTCTTCATGGACCCGCTCCTCGCCGCCGGGATCAAGATAGAAGATACCACCTGGATGAAAATTATAGAGGGCGTCTGGATGAAGACTTCTCGCCTCCTGGATGAGGACTTCTCTGCCGGGAAGAAGATTGTTCAAGTGGGACTTGAAAAACTGTAAGCGGATCTTCGGGGGTTAGTAATAGGCTTTTTTAAGGGTTTTTTTGGGTGGGTTTTTTTTAAATTAGGGTTTGGGCATGTAAAAGAGCTAAATGCCCTTTTAAGGGCAATGCCCATCCAAATGTCCTTTTCAGGGCAATGGGTAGAGTAGGTTTTTTTTAGAGTTAGGTTTTTTATTTTGGGGGGTTGGTTGGGTGGTGGGTTTTACTGTTGGGGGGTCTTTGTATTTTTTTTTTTACAGGTAAAAGAGCTGATATCTTTCGGGCAATGCACCACAAAAAGCCCTTTTAAGGGCTATTGGTAGTTTATTGTAGGCTAGGGTTTTTCTTATTATGGGTGGGCTTTTTTATTTTGATAAGGCTATTAGATTAGGTGTAATTCTTTTTTATTTTTGATAATTTCGTTTGTTATTTTTCGCAATTTTGTGTTTGTTATTTTTTGTAATTTAGTTTTTTTTTTTTAATTAGATAGTTTGTAATTTTTATAGTAGTGTTAGGATTTTTTAAATGTGTAGTTTAGATTTATTTAATTGGTAGTTAGTTTAATTTTAGTTTAATAATTATATTAGTTTAATTGTTAGTTTAAACTTATTTTTTTTTAATTTGACAGGTAAGTTTGAATTTAATTTAAGCTAGGGAAATTGTATTTTTAATATAAAGTTGGGGGGGGGGTTAGGTTTAGGGGTTACTAGTTTAAATTAGTTTATTGCGATGTGGGGGGCTTTTGGTTTAGGGGTTAATAGCTTAGTTTAGTATATTTCGTTGTGGGGGCTTGCGGTTTAGGGGTTAATAGATTTATTATAGTGGCGGTGGAATTAGTGCTTAAAAACTTTAGTAAAGTGGGGGTAATGTGGGCGGACAGCAGATTATGGCTTAATAATATTTAAATAGTGTTTGCGATGCGGGAGGGCGGCGGTTTAGGGGTTAATAACTATTATAGTGGTGACGATGTCAGGGGCGGCGGAATAGGGGTTAATATTTTTTTAAGTGGCGGTGATATCGGGAGCGGCAGATTAGGGGTTAATATATTTAATATAGTATTTGCGATGCGGGAGGGCCTCGGTTTAGGGGTTAATAGGTTTTATTTAGTTTATTGGTGTTAGTGTACTTTTTAACACTTTAGTTATGAGTTTTATGTAACAGATTTGTAGCGTAAAACTCATAACTACTGACTTTAGATGGTGTTATGGATCTTGACCTTTTAGAGTGTAACGCAGGTTTTTTAGCCTCACCGCAAAACTCATAATGGCAGCGCTATGAGAACTTCACGAAAAAACATAATTTTTACAAGTGCAGTACTGACGTTGCCTTACAGGCTAAAAGGCTTGCGGTAGACCTATACCGACAAAATTTGTAATGGCTGGGGTGCTGTTTTGACGCTGAAATTACAATTTTTTCAGCGTTAAAACACGAACGCACAACTTGTAATCTAGGAGATATTCAGTTAGCTCCAAGCAGTGCATTGCTGCTCCTGAAAATACTCTTTTACAAAGGATACTAATAGAACAAAGCAAAGTTTACAATCAATAAAAATTGGAACTGCATGATTTGTCTCAATCAATCAATGTTTCATTTTGACATTACTGATAACATTTTTAATGCAATCCTTTATCAAGTTTGTTTTTTAAAATGTCATTATTCAGTTATACTATTTTATTTCAAAATAGCATTTTGGGAAATAATCAAGTTACAGATTGTGCCAGATCTGTTATTTAAATATCCCTACTTACCCACCTTATAGCTGTTCAAAAACCAATGTACATATATACTTGTTTATGTATCTGTATTGTAATAAAGTATTTATGTCCCATAGTAATGATTACATCCCAGCAGAAGACTAGTTCAGGCAGACCGTGCTACAAACTATTTGTTTTTTCACCAGTAGCCAAAGTCAAATTTGTGTTTGGGGAGCAGTATCCCTCCCCCTAGTGCTGTGAAATATTTCCCCCTCATCAACATGGAAATGGACTTTGTGAAATTCAAAGACGGTTACGTCAGAAGTATGGCCCCTTGTGGCTTTTTCTAGACTTATAAAACCCACAAATTATTTCAAAATATTGTGTTTTGAAGAAAAAAAAATAGTAAGCTGTATGAGTTTGTGTTATTTTATCCTAGTTTCATGAGCTGGAAGGGAAAAGTATATTCTTAAATCTACATTTTATATCCTTTACATCTTATATTATATTAATATTGACTGTAGATAATCCCTGGCTTATTATAATTTAGAGTTACCGAAATAGACACTACAAATATGTACGGCATTGATGGGCAAAGCCATTTTTTATTTTTTTTTTCAGTTTGCAACAAAATATTTGTCTACAATAGTCTCTGCTGTAAATGTATTTCTGAAAAGGTGAAAGGTATATGTTCTGCTCTCTGTTTTTTAAGAGACAGTAAATGTAATCTGCTGTTTAATTATACTGAGATATTAGGTGGATTAGAGAGGTGCATGCACTGATTTCTGTATATGAGGTAAATTTGGGAAGTTATTAGGTAGAGGCTAGATTCCTAGACCCATTCCTAGTGTATGTGTATAAGGGGGAGGTTAAAGGTATGTATCTACATGTAGATGTATGTGTATTAGATAAAGGTTAGAGGTGTGTGTCTAGTTGTATGTGTATAAGGGGGAGGTTAGAGGTATGTATCTAGATGTATGTGTATTAGATGAAGGTTAGAGGTGTGTATCTAGATGTATGTGTATAAGGGGGAGGTTAGAGGTATGTATCTAGATGTATGTGTATTAGATGAAGGTTAGAGGTGTGTATCTAGATGTATGTGTATAAGGGGGAGGTTAGAGGTATGTATCTAGATGTATGTGTATAAGGGGGAGGTTAGAGGTATGTATCTAGATGTATGTGTATAAGGGGGAGGTTAGAGGTATGTATCTAGATGTATGTGTATAAGGGGGAGGTTAGAGGTATGTATCTAGATGTATGTGTATAAGGGGGAGGTTAGAGGTATGTATCTAGATGTATGTGTATTAGATGAAGGTTGGAGGTGTGTATCCAGATGTATGTGTATTAGATGAAGGTTAGAGGTGTGTATCTAGATGTATGTGTATAAGGGGGAGGTTAGAGGTATGAATCTACATGTAGATGTATGTGTATTAGATGAAGGTTAGAGGTGTGTATCTAGTTGTATGTGTATAAGGGGGAGGTTAGAGGTATGTATCTAGATGTATGTGTATTAGATGAAGGTTAGAGGTGTGTATCCAGATGTATGTGTATTAGATGAAGGTTAGAGGTGTGTATCTAGTTGTATGTGTATAAGGGGGAGGTTAGAGGTGTGTATCTAGATGTATGTGTATTAGATGAAGGTTAGAGGTGTGTAATGGAGGTTAGAGGTATGTATCTAGGTGCATGTGTATTAGATGGAGGTTAGAGGTATGTATCTAGGTTCAAGTGTATTAGATGGAGGTTAGAGGTATGTATCTAGATGCAAGTGTATTAGATGGAGGTTAGAGGTATGTATCTAGATGCAAGTGTATTAGATGGAGGTTAGAGGTATGTATCTAGGTATATGTGTATTAGATGGAGGTTAGTGTATTAGATGGAGGTTAGAGGTATGTATCTAGGTGCATGTGTATTAGATGGAGGTTAGAGATATGTATCTAGGTTCAAGTGTATTAGATGGAGGTTAGAGGTATGTATCTAGATGCAAGTGTATTAGATGGAGGTTAGAGGTATGTATCTAGGTGCATGTGTATTAGATGGAGGTTAGAGGTTTGTATCTAGGTGCAAGTGTATTAGATGGAGGTTAGAGGTATGTATTTAGATGCAAGTGTATTAGATGGAGGTTAGAGGTATGTATCTAGGTGCATGTGTATTAGTTGGAGGTTAGAGGTATGTATCTAGGTGCATGTGTATTAGATGGAGGTTAGAGGTGTGTATCTAGGTGCATGTGTATTAGATGGAGGTTAGAGGTGTGTATCTAGGTGGAAGTGTATTAGATGGAGGTTAGAGGTATGTATCTAGGTGCATGTGTATTAGATGGAGGTTAGAGGTATGTATCTAGGTGCAAGTGTATTAGATGGAGGTTAGAGGTATGTATCTAGGTGCAAGTGTATTAGATGGAGGTTAGAGGTGTGTATCTAGGTGCAAGTGTATTAGATTGAGGTTAGAGGTATGTATCTAGGTGCATGTGTATTAGATGGAGGTTAGAGGTATGTATCTAGGTGCATGTGTATTAGATGGAGGTTAGAGGTGTGTATCTAGGTGCATGTGTATTAGATGGAGGTTAGAGGTGTGTATCTAGGTGCAAGTGTATTAGATGGAGGTTAGAGGTATGTATCTAGGTGCATGTGTATTAGATGGAGGTTAGAGGTATGTATCTAGGTGCATGTGTATTAGATGAAGGTTAGAGGTATGTATCTAGGTGGATGTGTATTAGATGGGGGTTAGAGGTGTGTATCTAGGTGCAAGTGTATTAGATGGAGGTTAGAGGTATGTATCTAGGTGCATGTGTATTAGATGGAGGTTAGAGGTATGTATCTAGGTGCATGTATATTAGATGGAGGTTAGAGGTATGTATCTATGTGCATGTGTATTAGATGGAGGTTAGAGGTATGTATCTAGGTGCATGTGTATTAGATGGAGGTTAGAGGTGTGTATCTAGGAATATGTGTATTAGGCAGAGGTTAGAGGTATGTATCTAGGTATATGTGTATTAGATGGAGGTTAGTGTATTAGATGGAGGTTAGAGGTTTGTATCTAGGTGCATGTGTATTATATGGAGGTTAGAGGTATGTATCTAGGTGCAAGTGTATTAGATGGAGGTTAGAGGTATGTATCTAGGTGCAAGTGTATTAGATGAAGGTTAGAGGTATGTATCTAGGTGCATGTGTATTAGATGGAGGTTAGAGGTATGTATCTATGTGCATGTGTATTAGATGGAGGTTAGAGGTGTGTATCTAGGTGCATGTGTATTAGATGGAGGTTAGAGGTTTGTATCTAGGTGCATGTGTATTAGATGGAGGTTAGAGGTATGTATTTAGATGCAAGTTTATTAGATGGAGGTTAGAGGTATGTATTTAGATGCATGTGTATTAGATGGAGGTTAGAGGTATGTATCTAGGTGCAAGTGTATTAGATGAAGGTTAGAGGTATGTATCTAGGTGCATGTGTATTAGATGGAGGTTAGAGGTATGTATTGGAGGTTAGAGGTGTGTATCTAGGTGCAAGTGTATTAGATGAAGGTTAGAGGTATGCATCTAGGTGCAAGTGTATTAGATGAAGGTTAGAGGTATGTATCTAGGTGCATGTGTATTAGATGGAGGTTAGAGGTGTGTATCTAGGTGCAAGTGTATTAGATGAAGGTTAGAGGTATGTATCTAAGTGCAAGTGTATTAGATGAAGGTTAGAGGTATGTTTCTAGGTGCATGTGTATAAGGTGGAGGTTGGAGGTATCTAAGTGCATGTATTTAAGGTGGAGTTTAGAGGGATGTGTCTAGGCACTTGTAACAGCCACAAGGTATACTGGGAAAGTTGTCAACTTTGGCATCAGAGCTATAATTTTTGGACTTTAAAGGGGAATTTATCAAATTATCTTTCAGCTAATGATGCAAAATGGCTGAGAGTGTTTCCAATGTTTGAGGCGCACCACAAAAAAAGATAGAACATTCAGTATTTATTTAACAAAGAAAGAAGGAATTCATTCCCTAATTTCAGATGGAAAATGTTAAATTATTTTGAATATAGTTTCTATATTTTAATTATATGCAGTGTGTGTGGAAACTCGGCCCTCCCAGCTCAGCACCAAATATACTGAAGCTTGTGAGCAAATATTTGCATTGCTGCTGCTGGTAAAATCCAGGGCTAAGCTGGGGCTAGTGCTAGTGCCAGGTAACTAATGAGCTGACTATATTAATGTTCTTCTTGAAAGTAAATGTTAATCATTTGACTTCAATGTTCCCACATTCCCTGCAACCACGTCTGAGATTCCAAACCTCTGGTTATATTGAACTGATAAACATTTGATAGGTTTGGGAAAGGTTAAACAGACTCTACATAAAATAACGCTTGGTAAAAAGTGAGCAGTTACATTACATCACAAGGACTGCAATTAAACACATTGGGGCTGATTTACCATTGTCCGCTATAGCTAGGCTAACCATATTGCCGCTTTAAAAAGGGACACATATGAAAAATACATAAGGCAGGGTTCTCATAATGGAACATTATTCCAAACCATTTCTTTAAACAGCCCTGACATATGTATTTTTCATATGTGTCCCTTTTTAAAGTGGCAATATGGTCAGCCTAGCTATAGCGTATCATGACCCCCGCACATCGATAAATGCCTACAGCATACAATGTCGGCATTTATCATTGCATAAGCATTTCTAGTGAAATGCTTGTGCAATGCTGACCCAGGTGTCAATCAACCCGATCGTATCCGATCGCGCTGATTGCTGTCCGCCGCCTCAGAAGTCTTAAGACCGCTGCTTCTTAACTCCTGTTTCCGGCGAGCCTGAAGGATCGCTCGGAAACAGCTGCATATGGCTCAATACGGGGCTTGATAAATCTCCCCCATTTTGCTTGTCCCAACCTCCCTAGAGATGCCAAAAAGCAAATAAATTTATATAGAAATGCTGCAAATCAAACAGCTGGTTAAGGCTATTTGCAATATTTTGAACACCAAGGTCTGCTTTTTGGCGTTTTATACAATAGCAGGAGGTACTTTTTTTTCCTGCATTTAAAAGATGATATATTAATGTGTGTTATAAATATTTTTTAAACTGATGTTTAAAAAAAAAAAAAATTCCCCCTTTATGCCTGAAGGCCTATCACTTTCCACCAATAAAGCGGCGAGGGTCCTTGTTATCAGTTTATGGGCTTCAATCCAATGAAGCAGCTGTGCACAATCATGTGCGTCCTGCTATTCCAGAACAAACATCTTTAATATTGCTGTGTGATATGTCTGATAAAAAGTGTAGAACTGATTAGAGCATACAACTAGTTTGTGTTTTTTAAATGTGTATATATAAGCAATTAAAAGGACAGTAAACAGGTTGTAATTACAAGACATTTCTGTTGTGTTGCTATAGAATAATATATTTAGCCAAGTCTAAACATTTTTAAAACAAATTAACATCCTTTTTACTGGAATTAGTATTCAATAGCCAAACTCCTCCCACCATTTTGCCTTATTTGGAGGAGCCATTCAGGGTTTTAGTCTGCAGACAACAAGGCTAGACACAGTCATAAGGTTAAAGGGACAGTCAAGTAAAAAAAACCCCACCAATTTTGCTTTGTTCTCTCGTTGTTCTTAGTTGAAAGCTAAACCTAGGAGGTTCAAATGCTAATTTCTTAGACCTTAAAGGCCGCCTCTAATCTAAATGCATTTTGACAGTTTTTCACCACTAGAGGGTGCTAGTTCATGTGTTTCATATAGATAACATTGAGCTCATGCACGTGAATTTACAAAGGAGTGAGCACTGATTGGCTAAAATGACAGTCTGTCATAAGAACTGAAATAAGGGGGCAGTCTGGAGAGCCTTAGAAACAAGGTAATTACAGAAGTAAATAATGTATTATTATAACTGTGTTGGTTATGCAAAACTGGGGAATGGGTAATAAAGGGATCATCTATATTTTAAAACAACAAAAATCTGGTGTTGACTGTCCTTTTAATATAAAGTACTTTGTTTTGCAGTTGTTATCAGTTAAAGAAAGTTAGGCACACATATATAACAGAGTTAGGCCTAGATTTAGAGTTCGGCGGTAAAAGGGCTGTTAACGCTCCGCGGGTTTTTTTCTGGCCGCACCATAAATTTAACTCTGGTATCGAGAGTTCAAACAAATGCTGCGTTAGGCTCCAAAAAAGGAGCGTAGAGCATTTTTACCGCAAATGCAACTCTCGATACCAGAGTTGCTTACGGACGCGGCCGGCATCAAAAACGTGCTCGTGCACGATTCTCCCATAGGAAACAATGGGACTGTTTGAGCTGAAAAAAAACCTAACACCTGCAAAAAAGCAGCGTTCAGCTCCTAACGCAGCCCCATTGTTTCCTATGGGGAAACACTTCCTACGTCTGCACCTAACACCCTAACATGTACCCCGAGTCTAAACACCCCTAACCTTACACTTATTAACCCCTAATCTGCCGCCCCCGCTATCGCTGACCCCTGCATTACACTTTTAACCCCTAATCTGCCGCTCCGTAAACCGCCGCCACCTACGTTATCCCTATGTACCCCTAATCTGCTGCCCCTAACACCGCCGACCCCTGTATTATATCTATTAACCCCTAACTTGCCCCCCACAACGTCGCCGCAAGCTACTTAAAATAATTAACCCCTAATCTTCCGACCGCAAATCGCCGCCACCTACGTTATCCCTATGTACCCCTAATCTGCTACCCCTAACATCGCCGACCCCTATGTTATATTTATTAACCCCTAATCTGCCCCCCACAACGTCGCCGACACCTACCTACACTTATTAACCCCTAATCTGCCGAGCGGACCTGAGCGCTACTATAATAAAGTTATTAACCCCTAATCCGCCTCACTAACCCTATCATAAATAGTATTAACCCCTAATCTGCCCTCCCTAACATCGCCGACACCTAACTTCAATTATTAACCCCTAATCTTCCGACCGGAGCTCACCGCTATTCTAATAAATGTATTAACCCCTAAAGCTAAGTCTAACCCTAACACTAACACCCCCCTAAGTTAAATATAATTTTTATCTAACGAAATAAATTAACTCTTATTAAATAAATAATTCCTATTTAAAGCTAAATACTTACCTGTAAAATACATCCTAATATAGCTACAATATAAATTATAATTATATTATAGCTATTTTAGGATTAATATTTATTTTACAGGCAACTTTGTAATTATTTTAACCAGGTACAATAGCTATTAAATAGTTAAGAACTATTTAATAGTTACCTAGTTAAAATAATTACAAATTTACCTGTAAAATAAATCCTAACCTAAGATATAATTAAACCTAACACTACCCTATCAATAAAATAATTAAATAAACTACCTACAATTACCTACAATTAACCTAACACTACACTATCAATAAATTAATTAAACACAATTGCTACAAATAAATAAAATTAAATAAACTATCTAAAGTACAAAAAATAAAAAAGAACTAAGTTACAGAAAATAATAAAATATTTACAAACATAAGAAAAATATTACAACAATTTTAAACTAATTACACCTACTCTAAGCCCCCTAATAAAATAACAAAGCCCCCCAAAATAAAAAATTCCCTACCCTATTCTAAAATACAAATATTACAAGCTCTTTTACCTTACCAGCCCTGAACAGGGCCCTTTGCGGGGCATGCCCCAAGAATTTCAGCTCTTTTGCCTGTAAAAAAAAACATACTATACCCCCCCCCAACATTACAACCCACCACCCACATACCCCTAATCTAACCCAAACCCCCCTTAAATAAACCTAACACTACCCCCCTGATGATCTTCCTACCTTGTCTTCACCATGCCAGGTTCACCGATCCGTCCTGGCTCCAAGATCTTCATCCACCCCAAGCGGGGACTAGACATCCACTGAAGAAGTCCAGAAGAGGGTCCAAAGTCTTCCTCCTATCCGGCAAGAAGAGGACATCCGGACCGGCAAACATCTTCTCCAAGCGGCATCTTCTATCTTCTTCCATCCGATGACGACCGGCTCCATCTTGAAGACGTCCAGCGCGGATCCATCCTCTTCTTCCGACGACTAGACGACGAATGACGGTTCCTTTAAGGGACGTCATCCAAGATGGCGTCCCTCGAATTCCGATTGGCTGATAGGATTCTATCAGCCAATCGGAATTAAGGTAGGAATTTTCTGATTGGCTGATGGAATCAGCCAATCAGAATATAGTTCAATCCGATTGGCTGATCCAATCAGCCAATCAGATTGAGCTCGCATTCTATTGGCTGTTCCGATCAGATTAGGGGTTAATAAATATAACATAGGGGTCGGCGATGTTCGGGGTAGCAGATTAGGGGTACATAGGGATAACGTAGGTGGCGGCGATTTGCGGTCGGAAGATTAGGGGTTAATTATTTTAAGTAGCTTGCGGCGACGTTGTGGGGGGCAAGTTAGGGGTTAATAGATATAATACAGGGGTCGGCGGTGTTAGGGGCAGCAGATTAGGGGTACATAAGTATAACGTAGGTGGCGGTCGGCAGATTAGGGGTTAAAAATTTTAATCGAGTGGCGGCGATGTGGGGGGACCTCGGTTTAGGGGTACATAGGTAGTTTATGGGTGTTAGTGTACTTTAGGGTACAGTAGTTAAGAGCTTTAGAAACCGGCGTTAGCCAGAAAGCTCTTAACTCCTGCTATTTTCAGGCGGCTGGAATCTTGTCGTTAGAGCTCTAACGCTCACTGCAGAAACGACTCTAAATACCAGCGTTAGAAAGATCCCATTGAAAAGATAGGCTACGCAAATGGCGTAGGGGGATCTGCGGTATGGAAAAGTCGCGGCTGAAAAGTGAGCGTTAGACCCTTTCCTGACTGACTCCAAATACCAGCGGGCGCCCAAAACCAGCGTTAGGAGCCTCTAACGCTGGTTTTGACGGCTACCGCCGAACTCTAAATCTAGGCCTTAGTATTGAAATGTTCAGCAGGAAGCTTTTTATGTTCTGAGAATTAGAAATTGCTCAATTTTCAGAACGTAATTACATGAAAAGGGGGCAAAATAAATATTCAAGTACATATGAAAGTTGTTTGATTAATCATAACTAAACATTTTATATTCAAATCTCAAGGTGTTTACTCTCCCTTTTAGTAATCCATTGCAAAAGATCTGCATACAAAATAAATGTTTTAGAAACATTTAAGCTATTATTTTTTAACAAAATATATGCTGTTTTGCAGTCACATACATACAGAACATACATTTTTCAAAGTCTCTTATTTCCTCCATTAAGGCCATTTATGGACAGATATAAATAAGCTAGTATAATAATCATACAATCACTGTGTATAATGTAGCAGAGTTATGCTTGTGAAAACTGGGATACATAAATAAGGAAGTCAGTTTGCTACAGTTTTACTGTATATAATGAATCACTTTATGCCAAATTATTCTTTGTGTTTTAAAGGGACTCTAAAGCCAAAATGTATCTTTTCAAAGAGCATATTCTTTTAAACAACTTACCAAATTATCAGCCAGAATATGAGTTTTGCGTTATGAGGGGTTCGGTGCTAACTTGTACGTTATTGTCACTGCTCACTTACCTACAGCGCTGGTATTACAGGTTTTTATAAACCCGGCGTTAAAAGACAAGAAGTGAGCGTAGAGCAAAATTGTGCTCCATACCGCACTCCAATACCAGCGCTGCTTAAGTCAGCGGTGAGCTGGTTGTACGTGCTTGTGCGCGATTTCCCCATAGACATCAATGGGGAGAGCCGGCTGAAAAAAAGCCTAACACCTGCAAAAAAGCAGCGTAAAGCTCCGTAATGCAGCCCCATTGATTCCTATGGGGGACCACATTTTATGTTTACACCTAACACCCTAACATAAACCGCGAGTCTAAACGCCCCTAATCTTACACTTATTAACCCCTAATATGCCGCTACGGACATCGCCGCCACTATAATAAACATATTAACCCCTAAACTGCCGCACTCCCGCATCGTAAACACTAGTTAAATATTATTTACCCCTAATCTGCCACCCCTAATATCTCTGCCACCTACCTAAATTTATTAAACCCTAATCTGCCGCCCCCAACGTTGCTGCCACTATACTATATTTATTAACCCCTACACCTAAGTCTAACCCTAACCCTAACGCCCCCTAACTTAAATATAGTTAACATAAATCTAAATAAAAACTACAATTAAAAACTAAATACTTACCTGTAAAATAAACCCTAAGCTAGCTACAATATAACTAATAGTTACATTGTAGCTAGCTTAGGTTTTATTTTTATTTTACAGGCAAGTTTGTATTTATTTTAACTAGGTAGAATAGTTACTAAATAGTAATTAACTATTTAATAACTACCTAGCTAAAATAAATACAAATTTACCTGTAAAATAAAACCTAACCTAACTTACACTACAATTAAATAAATTAACTAAATTAAATACAACTAAATTACAAAAACAAACAAACATTAAATTACACAAAATAAAAAACAAATTACAAGAGATTTAAACTAATTACATCTAATCTAATAGCCCTATCAAATTAAAAAGCCCCCCCAAAATAAAAAAACCCTAGCCTAAACTAAACTACCAATAACCCTTAAAAGAGCGTTTTGCGGGGCATTGCCCCAAAGAAATCAGCTCTTTTACCTTTAAAAAAAAAAATACAAACAACCCCCCAACAGTAAAACCCATCACCCACACAACCAACCCCCCAAATAAAACCCTAACTAAAAAAAACCTAAGCTCCCCATTGCCCTGAAAAGGGCATTTGAATGGGCATTGCCCTTAAAAGGACATTTAGCTCTATTGCAGCCCAAAGCCCTAACCTAAAAATAAAACCCACCCAATAAACCCTTAAAAAAACCTAACACTAAGCCCTGAAGATCCACTTACAGCTTTGAAGAGCCGACATCCATCCTCAATGAAGCCGGGAGACGTCCTCATTGAAGTGGAAAGAAGTCCTCAACGAAGCCGGGAGAAGTCTTCATCCAAGCCGGGAGAAGTGGTCCTCCAGACGTGCAGAAGTCTTCATCCAGATGGCATCTTCTATCTTCATCCATCCTGCGCGGAGCGGGTCCATCTTCAAGACATCCGGCGCGGAGCATCCTCTTCTACTGATGACTACCCGACGAATGAAGGTTCCTTTAAGTGACGTCATCCAAGATGGCGTCCCTTAGATTCCGATTGGCTGATAGAATCAGCCGATTGGCTGATAGAATTCTATCAGCCAATCGGAATCTAAGGGACGCCATCTTGGATGACGTCACTTAAAGGAACCTTCATTCGTCGGGTAGTCGTCGGCAGATGAGGATGCTCCATGCCGGATGTCTCGAAGATGGACCCCCTCCGTGCCAGATGGATGAAGATTGAAGATGCCGTCTGGATGAAGACTTCTGCCTGTCTGGAGGACCACTTCTCCCGGCTTGGATGAAGACTTCTCCCGGCTTCGTTGAGGATGGATGTCGGCTCTTCAAAACTGTAAGTGGATCTTCAGGGGTTAGTGTTAGGTTTTTTTAAAGGTTTATTGGGTGGGTTTTATTTTTAGGTTAGGGCTTTGGGCTGCAATAGAGCTAAATGCCCTTTTAAGGGCAATGTCCATCCAAATGCCCTTTTTTTTTACAGGTAAAAGAGCTGATTTCTTTGGGGCAATGCCCAGCAAAAGGCCCTATTAAGGGCTATTTGTAGTTTAGTTTAGGCTAGGGTATTTTTTTATTTTGGAGGGTCTTTTTTATTTTGATAGGGCTATTAGATTAGGTGTAATTAGTTTAAATCTCTTGTAATTTGTTTTTTATTTTGTGTAATTTAGTGTTTTGTTTTATTTGTAATTTAGATAATTGTATTTAATTTAATTAATTGTATTTAATTTAGGTATTTATTCAATTGTAGTGTAGCGTAGTGTTAGGTGTTAGTGTAACTTAGGTTAGGTTTTATTTTACAGGTACATTTGTATTTATTTTAGCTAGGTAGTTATTAAATAGTTAACTATTTAGTAACTATTTTACCTAGTTAAAAGAAATACAAACTTGCCTGTAAAATAAAAATAAACCCTAAGCTAGATACAATGTAACTATTAGTTGTATTGTAGCTAGCTTAGGGTTTATTTTATAGGTACGTATTTAGTTTTAAATAGGAATTATTTAGTTGTTATTAATTGTAGGTTTTATTTAGATTTATTTTATTTATATTTAAGTTAGGGGGTGTTAGGGTTAGGGTTAGACTTCGGTTTAGGGGTTAATAAATATAGTATAGTGGCGGCGATGTTGGGGGCGGCAGATAAGTAGTTAATAAATGTAGGTAGGTGGCAGCGATGTTAGGGGCGGAAGATTAGTGGTTAATAATATTTAACTAGTGTTTACGATGCGGGAGTGCAGCGGTTTAGGGGTTAATATGTTTATTATAGTGGCGGCATTGTCGGGAGCGGCAGATTAGGGGTTAATAAATTTATTTTAGTGTTTGCGATGTGGGAGGGCCTCGGTTTAGGGGTTAATAGGTAGTTTATGGGTGTTAGTGTACTTTTTAGCACTATTTTAGTAGTTTATGGGTGTTAGTGTAATTTCTAGCACTATTTTAGTTATGAGTTTTATGCTACAGCTTTGTACTGTAAACAGGGGCGTAACTAACATTGATGCAAAGGTCGCCATTGCGACCAGGCCCAGCAGGTCTCCCAAACGGGGGGGGGGGCAACAAGGCAGGTGTTTTTTTTTATTTTTTATTAATATATATATTTTTTTTATAGGGGGCCCGGGGCACTGCCGCACCGCACTCATGACATGTTGACTGTGCTTGTGTTTTGTTGTTGTGTGGCGGGCCGGGTGTGACTGTACAGTGTGCGCACTGAATCTGACTGACTGTCTGTGTCTGTCTGACAAGAGTGTCTGTCGACAGTGGGGACTGGACTGGGAAGGAAGGAACATCACTGGTCCTGTGGCTGTGAGTGACTGGGAACTGGGTCCAGTAGTGGGAGACGAGTCCCTCCTCCTCCTTGGGCACACACCGACCTACCGCTCTGTGGGTCCTGGAAATCCGACTCCACTCCTCTCTCTGCAGTCTCAGGTAAGCACACACCGGGTGGGTCCAGTCGGTCCAGATATAGCTTAGCTCAGCCTCAGCTGCCTGAGTGGTGAGTGGTGCGCCTGGCCTCTGCTCAGACTGAGGGAGGGGGGGCCACGGCACGGGTGCACCGCATGGTGACGGTGACAATCGGTGTCAGTGAGAGCCGGACCAGGGCTCAGAGACTCAGAGGATGTCCCTTTAATTATCTAGTAAAGTCGACAAAGTACTTACCCCTCCACTATCTCAAACGGGACCTCCATCTCCTTTTTCTTTGCCTGCCCTCTGCATCTCCCGCCCTCACCATCACCATTCACTGGGGCTGGCTGGGGGCTGCTCCTTCTGGTGGGTCCTGGGCAACTTGTGGGGGCTGAGTGAGATTTAATTTTCTTCTGAGACATGATGTATGCATTTGACAGTTTATCACAGCTAGAGGGCGTTAGTTCTCGTGTACCATATATATAAATTATGCTCACGTCCGTGGAGTTACTTATGAGAAGGCAATGATTGGCTAAAATGCAAGTCTGTCACAAGAACTGAAATAAGGGGGGAGTCTCCAGAGGCTTAGATACAAGGTAATCACAAAAGTAAAAAGTATACTAATATAACCATGTTGGTTATGCAAAACTGGGGAATGGGTAATAAAGGGATTATCTATAATTTTAAATAATAAATATTCTGAATTAGACTGTCCCTTTAACCATAGCCCTGGACCCTACTAGCCATAATCCTTGCCCTATTTCTATCATATACCTAACCTTTTCCCCAAACTAATCATAGCTCTAGCCCATCCCTAACTCTAAACTAACCATAAACCTAGCCATAAATCTAAATCTAATCCTAACCATAGCCCTAATCATGGCCCTATTCTTCACCAGTGCCTAAACTTAACCTAGTCCTAGCCGTCATGTTAGTCATAATTTTAACCATAACCTTTGATCTAACCTTAATTATAGAGCTAAATCTGACTTTATTCCTAGGGGTATATTTACCAATGTGAAAACGTACATGATACAACATATAAACTGCTGGTGCAATGCCGCCCCCTGCAGATTCGCAGTCAATCGGCTGCTAGCAGGGGCTGTCAATCAACCCGATCGTTTTCGATCGGGTTAATTTCTGTCCGAGCAGGTGGACAAGTTATGGAGCAGCTGTCTTTAGACCGCTGCTTCATAACTTCTTCATAACTTCTGTTTCCGGTGAGCCTGAAGGCTTGCCGGAAACAAGGGGCATCAAGCTCCATACGGTGCTTGATAAATATGTCCCCTAATCTTAACTATAACCCTATCTTCAAACTTAATCCTAACCATTGCCCTGGTCTTCACCTTAATCCTATCTATAGCCAAAACCATAACCATAGCCCAAAATTTAATCTATTCTTATCCATCACTCTAGTCATAATCCCAACCATAGACCTAACTATAGGTCTAACTTTAATGCTATTCCTAAATTTGACCATGAATCAATCTTTAACCTTAATCATAACCATAGCCATAACTTAAAATTATAGCCCTAATAATAGCCATACACCTAGACATAATACTAATTCTTATTTTAGCCCTAATCTAAACCTTATTCATACCTCTAATCCTAACCAAAACTCTAGTTCTAAATTTAGCTGTATGTAAACATATCCTTAGCCCTAACACAAAGGAAAATTGATATGTAGGATACCAAAATTCCCAAAGTATGCACTTGCAGCACTCTAGGCCCTAAACTAAAGAACGGAATTCCCCAACAGGATTTTAAAATATAACCTTTATTATTAAAATTTAAAAAAAACAAATTTTTTTATTTTTTTTATTTTAATAATAAAGGTTATATTTTAGATGCCGGCCCATTTTTGGTGAACAACCTGTGTTGTTCTTGCTGATTGGTGGGTAAATTCACCCACCAATAAAAAAGTGCTTTCCATGGTACTTAACCAAAAAAATAGCTTAGATGCCTTCTTTTTCAAATAAAGAAAGCAAGAGAACGAAGAAAATTTGATAATAGGAGTAAATTAGAAAGTTGTTTAAAATTGCATGCTCTATCTGAATCACGAAAGAAAAAATTTGGGTTCAGTGTCCCTTTAACTTATTAGTCGAAGCGTTGACTTACCTTTGGATATATACTGTTCACTAAATAAACGTTGCTTGATTTAAAATAAGACCTGTGAGTGCCCTCATACTTAGATTATACATATATATTTATACTGAACACACAATCCACATTGACTGCAATGTTAAGGCTCTTTTCAGTGCTGTTTTTGTTTTGTTTTTAACACCCCACACCCGCCAACTTTAGCCCCCAAAAACTGCTTAGTGTCAGGGTTTTTTTTTTTGTTTTTTTAATTATTTTTTTTTAAATGGGACCTGACATTTTATTTTGGTGGCAATTGGGGGACATTTAAAAAAAATTAACCAGAGTTCTGACCTCTGGTTAGTTTTTTGAGTGTTAATTGCTACCGTGAGCTTGCGGTAGCAATGACCAGTCACTTGTAATGGCTGTATAAATTAGCACTCCACTTGTAATCTAGACCTTAGTGTTTAATGTCTCTTTATATAACGGAGTATATCCACATGCACATAACACAAAGGTCTAGCCTCCAAATGTTTCTATTAGTGCCTTTAAAATATTCATGATAAAAAAATTCTGTATGGGAGCAAAACATTTGCATCTAAACTTTCAATTGTTTTTTTTGGTCTAATTTTTCTACTATGCACACAAAAGAACAGGAATTATTACATTAAAACAAAATGAATGCCCCTTTAATTTCTGTTGCCAAATAGCTGTTTAGAAAAAAAAAATGATTGATTGACATAGTCTCATTATACAATCCTCTTGAGTCTTATATGGTTACCTGTTTATTTCAAGAAACGTCCGAGCTACTGAAAGGCGAGGGCTTATTTGAAATTTGTCCTTGCAGGGTTTCCAGAGCAGGATTCAAAACAAATATGAACAGCTTGTACATTACATACCAGAAACATGCCAGCCAAGTGATCAATATTCATGGAGCCACAAGATATTTAACATTTGATGAACCAGAGATGGCTGTTCTCGCTGTTTTGTGTTACCACTTGTTTTATTTAAAGCAAAAATAGCTCTCTATAACAGTCAATATTTTTTTTTTAAGTGTATGATTTAACAAAAAGAGGGCCGCTAAAGTTTTGAATACCTATCGATTAAACATCTTTAGAGACAAAAATTGTTTCAGATGATTCATTCATCACAAATAAAACACCTCTTTCAAATCTTCCTTTGTTCACCCATGGCGTAGTTTGGAATTCATCTGTTAACAAAACTATTCAAGGTAGAAGAGGAGCAGATGGACAGCAGCTTACAACTAAATAATGTTAAAGTAGTAGCTAGTGCTCCTGCTACAAGCCAGCATCAGCACAAACAAAATTGTTTTAAAATCGATTTATTTTTTGTAATTGGGTTCACACAGGACTTAATCAACTAACATGGACATTACCAGATCTCTATTGAATAGTGTAAACAACTGATATGTATCCTTACTGTACTAGTCTTGAAATTGAAATCAGGCATTTAGACATACAAATTGGTGGTTAATATTTTTCATAACACCAGAACAATATATGATAGTTAGCTGGTGCTTTAGACCTATTAGATTATATTGTGCTTGTGTATTTGTGTGTGTTTAATATTCATTTTTAGCCTGGTTTCACTGTTTTTACATAATATATAGACGCCTACACACACAAAGAACCTATAAAGAAATATACATCACCCATCAAATAGAGTAATTATAACACAACACAGATACATACACAGCACTCATAAAGACCCAAAGCTATGATTCCATTTGCAAATCTATACAAATGCATGTCCCCTGCAGCCCCTTAACTGATTTATGATAATATACACAGCAGGGGATGAGATGACTACACCGGTGGTGATTCTACCGGGTGCACAAGGATGCAAAACCACCATAATGTTTCAGGTTGTGCTTAGGAGGAGGGAAAAAATAGCTCCCCTGTGATGCTTTTTCAACCTGCCTAGCCATGTGCCGAAACAACCTGTAATACTCCTGGACCCCCTATGGTAAAGCTATAAACCAAACTGCACTGTCTCCACTCATGGGATACCTGCAATCCACTCAAATGCTTTCCTGATTTAGTCACAATAAGTGCTCACCCCATCCTGATATTTATGTTGCTTAAACCTCCACTGGATGGCACTCAGGGGAAGGCCCAGGCCTAGTTTCACTTGAAACCAACAATGGTCAGCCTACTTTGGGTTAGGTATCTAGTTTGTAATAAATAGATGCCAACATTTGTAGGTCAGCCTACTTTGGGTTAGCTATCTAGTTAGTAATATATAGATGCCAACATTTGTGATCTTAATCCCGTGAGTTGGACACTGTTAGTCTGAGCTGCCCATTGGTGGGGTTAGGATTAGAGATGGGCGAATGTGTTTATATTCAAATTCGAATGTTAGAACGAATGTTATTGTAGAAATTCGATTTACATAATAGAATGTTGATAAGAACGAATAGTCTTAAAAATTCTATTATCGAATGTTATTTACAGCTTTGCATGTAACTTTCAAATTCAAATGTGACATTCGAATTCGAATGTGACATTCGAATTCCAATATTACATTTATTAAACACAGTTGTAGACTAGAAATAATATTTTGAATTTGAATGTTATATTTGAATTCGAATGTCACATTCAAATTCAAATATTACATTTCAAAATTGAATAAATACATATCTAAACATTCTATTATTTGAACGAATATTTTCTAATTTTATTGAAAAATTTGAAAATGAAAATTCTAAAATAGAATGTTAAACTGTTATATAAACATTCGAAATTTGATTAGAGCTAACGAATGTATCAAAATTAATTTTAAATGTTGAATTTTTAGAAACATTCACCCATCCCTAGTCAGGATGAAGTTACTACCAACAGGGAAGAGTGGCTCTATGTGAAATTAAAATAATTACAAAACCATCCTGCAAAAATTTGTGCACCATTGAAGACCTTGGCTTCAATACTCCTAAGCCACCAGGGCTGCTGTGGGTGAGTTTGCTGCAAAGCATTTGAGTCCGAATAAATGTAAATATGCAGTCAAACTCTCACATGTCTGGGTGCAAGTATGATAGGACACAGGAGAGCCAGCACTTGTCTAGGGTTAACTGTCACCGGATGTAAACGCGGCTTCCTGTAAATTCTAGGTAAGAAGCCAGAGCTGCGAGCTTAGCCAGGGATGCGTAGCCATTTTAGTTTAGGTACACATCCCTGGGTCTCCAGTTTGAGAGTGCTATCCACTTCCATGTTTGTGTTTGCTGGTGGCTGTGACACTCTTGTTTGTATTTTAGCCTCTTTGGTTGAAGACTTACATGTATGGTTGTAGTAAGGGACCAGATAAGAAAAGACCTATATGTGGTACCTTTTCAGATAACAATTGATTGGAACAGGTGGTTGAACAAGTGCTCCTTACTCAATGGGGAAAAAAGCAGCAATTCATCTTGTTTTTATTATTGCTTCTAATTTTATTTCTCCTTCACTGTCTAGATTTTCTATTCCAATTGTGTAAGGCCCATATTTTATTCAGTATCGACAGATTTAATTTCTGTTCTGTTTTTTTGTGATTAACTGCATAATATGTTTTGTAAAGTGTAATAATAATACTAATCTGTGCAACTGTTTATTTGTATATCACTATTTGGTAAATAACTCTTCATACCCAATCCAAATGCATCCATTTATAAATATCCAAATGTATTAATATACATGTGTATATTAGCATCTAAATAAACTTGCCTTCTCTCAGAAACCATATAGAAATACGCCTGCATTCTGTTAATTTGTTGTAATTAAGAGACAAAAAAAAGAAGAGATTGTTGGACCACAGCCAGACCGGAACCAGCCTGTGGTCATGAACTGATGAGCAATGCAAGATAAAGCAGATTAAGTAGGAATCAGTTAACAAAAGCCTGGAGGAAACATAATTGAAAATTACTCTTAACTGACAACTTTAGGAGCGAGTCTGTGAATTTTTTTTTTTACTTTCACATATTTTTTCTCTTTATTGTAAGTGCTAATAGCAAGGACACACAGAAGAGTGTAGACTGAGGAAACCTTTAGGAAGGTATTTGCCTTCAGTTGGAGCCAGCACTTTGTAATGTCTATGCCCAGGAAAACAATCCTGATCTGACAGAACCACCCAGATACAGATAAGCTAGAAATTAGTTTTAGGGCATTGTATACTAAAATATGAGTCCAGTGAGGGTTAGTAGATTTTATTAAAATATTAAACTCATGGTGGGCTTCACACTTCTTAATCTCACTTCAGCTGTCTTAATTGTAACTCTGTAATGCAACATAGGCTAAGATTATAGCTGAACAATATGTTAATCTAGTATAAATCAAATATAATAATAACAATGAGTCACAATCACCTTTGCAAAATATTCGACGAAAATTATAGAAGCAGATTTTGTTTCATTTGTACTCAAGTAGAAGTTTCTCTCCTTTCATACTTCCCTAAATAACTCAAAGGCATTTCTCTTTTTCTTTGTTTATTCTTCGAAAATATTTATCCAATTAAACCCGTGAAATAAAAGGCATAACAGAAAAAAAAATGCTCTATCATGTTAGGTCATTTGATAATTGCACTATTAAAGAAAATAATGTGTATATGAAATAAGGATATAGTCCAAGATGTAGGATCTATGATAAGGCTGTCAGGTGTAAATCAAATCTGTATATTCCGCAGATATGACTTTCAAAGGAAACAGGAAAACACAATAGTGAAGTCTGTTAGGAGAAAGGCAAAAAAGTAGCTACACAGAGGATACTCACACATTGTAGAACTCTTAGTATCGAGGCGCCAGGTTTAAAGCCCCACGGCTTCCCGGACATACATAGGAACTCCAGAAGATGCTTAAAATATTTATTGTTAAAAAGGACATAAAAACAGACAAGTAATCACAGGGACATATATCAAAGCATATAAAAACTGTTAGCTCACAGTTCACAAACCATATATTGCATGTAAGGTGTGGATAAATGTTAGGTTACGCTATGAAGTCCATCCCTTAAGTGAAGAAAATAGTCTGTAAAGTACTTGAATATCCAACGTACGTTTCACTAGAATACACCAGTTTTTTCCAGCTAGTGAATTACACTGTGTACCTACTTTTTTGCCTCTCTCCTAACAGACTTCACTACTGTGTTTCCCTGTTTCCTTGGAGGTCATATCTGCGGAATATACAGATTTGATTTAAACCTGACAGCCTCATCATTGATCCTACATCTTGGACTATATCCTTATTTCATATACACACGATTTGCTTTATTTTGTTTTGCATTTTTGTGTATACTTTGTGTGTTCAAAAAATAAGGATTTGTGTGTAATCTTTTTTCCAATAATACATATACACAGTCAATATTGACCAACAGTTCCTTATCCAGCCAAATACCCCTCTGGCAATGTAAACATCAGAGCAACATAACAAAATATATATTGTCCCCTTTTTTTTTATGATTACGGTTCTCTAAGCCATAACGTTCTGTAAGGTGCTTCCCAGCATCGCTTTTTAACGCTATGAATAAAGTTTGAATGTTCTATTTCTAACATTTGGGAGTGGATCGTCTCTTCTTTTCGATGCTTTGTGTGTTCACCTTATATTTTCTATTTCATGATAATTGCACTATTGTTGGCATAGAACTATGGGAGCAATTGCAATCTTTCAGAAAAGCTTATCAAATGATTATCTACAAAACTTCAATGGTATTGAATGTAATAAATTTAATATATTGAATGGTAAATTTTGTAAAAAAATTAATTGATTAAACTTTTTCTGAAGAAATGTGACTAAGCCTTAGATGTTTAACACCTGCAAGTGTTAAAACATCTTCTTGCCGTTTACAGTTCAGCAGAACTTACTAATAAGGTATAGATACGGTTAAATGAAAACCACTCATCATGTTTCCCACAGGAAATCCAGTAAGATTGCAAAAGTAAATAAGAATTTTCTGTTGATAAGAATGAGGGAGCGTTTTAAGTGCCGACCGCTTTTTTTAAAGGGATATTTTATGTGTCATATCATTTCCAAGGTAACACCTACGCTAAGGTTAATCTTAGCAACTTTCATCTGGTTTGGACAGGCAATACATTTACAATTAAAGAGACAGTGTAATGTAAAACGTTTTTCCTTAAATGTGTTCCAGATGATCCATGTTGGAGTGTATTAAATGTTAGAAATAATTAATTTACCTTTATTTTTTTTTTACCACCTATATGTAAATATGAATACTGTGGTATTCTCTGTATAGACTATCCAATAAAATACAAGACGGCGGCAGAAATACACTTCTCAGTGGGGAGTGTGAGAAAACTAGGTAGGTAGCATGCACATGTCTGGGATACTACATGACAGGAAATAGTGCTGCTATCTAGTGCTCCTGCTAATGTATAACATTGTTGCAAAACTGCTGCCATCTAGTACTGCAGACACTTGCACACTCCTAAGCTTACCTTCCTGCTTTTCAACAAAGGATAGCAAGACAGTGAAAAAAAAGTTAAAAATAGGAGTACATTGGAAAGTTGTTTACAATTTTATGTTCTATCTGAATCATGAAAGAAAAATGTTGGGTTTTATGTCCCTGTAACATTTCAGGAACACTGTCCCAGAAATTTAAAGGGACAGTAAAGTTAAAATTAAACTTAAATGGATTAAATAGAGCTTAACACTTTAAACAATTTTCCAATGTATTTCTATTGTCAAATTTGCTTTCTTCACTTGGTATCCTTTGTTGAAGAGCAAATCTATCAAGGAGATTAGGAGTGTAGACGCATAGGGGTAGACTTATTAAGAGGAATATTCAGCTTTTTAGGCTATGTGTAGCAGGTTCGCATGAGCAAGCCAGCTGCCACATTTTTAAGAACCAAAAACCGCTTTTTTTTCCCTCTTTGCCACTTCAAAAGGAACGAGATCAATTACCACGACACTCGCTCATTCGCTTCAGTTGCTTCAGCACAATTGGTTACATTGCACAAGAAATCTCTTGTTCAATGCTAAATTTTCACTTGCGATGCAACATCACTACTTGTGAACCTGTCCACCTGCAGGGATAATAAATCTACCCCATAGCAGTCTATGGCAGGAGTGTTTGCAACTATGTATAACATCGCTATAAACAATGTTACAGACACTGCTGCCAGATGGCTAAAGACACGTGCATGCTACAGAGCTTACCTAGGATTATTTTTTAATAAAGGATAATAGAAGTAATTTGGAAAGTTATTAAAAATGTTTAGCTTTAGTCAATACATATAGGTTTAATTTTTAATTTATTGTCCCTTTAATGCTCTTCAGCTGGTTTAACAAGCAATTGGGAACATATTAAAGGGGAAAAATTAAAGTACAGTGTCCCTTTAAGTGAAACATGACATCTGGTCTGTATGCATTTACAGGGATTCAGTCCCACTCAGAATCCTCCAGGCATTCATAGAAACATTGGCCTTGTAAGAATGTCATTTATTGCACATATATGGGTAATTATTGTATGACTGATAGAAATTGCAGGAAAGATTTGTGTAATTGGCGTACAAAGTTCACAATGCTTTATGGGAAGTATAGGGAAATAAGGAGCCATACAATAATTATTTACTGTTTTGGGGACATGGAACTAACAATTATCTATCATTCATTTTAAAGAGCATGATTTCTATAACTAAATTGTTAGGTACCATATCCCAACGCTCTAAAAACAAGACAATCCCCCAAACATTCCAGATGTGGTTTAATAGGGATCATGTGGTGATTCTATGAGAATACATTACTTGGTTTAACTGATAAATTAGTAAAATCTGTCAAACTTGCTTGATATGCCCCACTGAAATGCTGCCCTTAAACCTGCTCTTTTCCAGCTGTTTCACTGAAAATTTTGTAACATTTTAATGCTGCCATTATTTCAGTGTCATTAAAATTATTAAAGTACCATTAAATACAGTCAAATTGCATATTCAACAAATGCATATTTATAAGACAATGCAACAGCATTGATTTTTGTTACTGATACATTTCAAAATGTGTTTCCATTTGTTGTCCCCTATATCATGTGACAACCATCAGCCAATCAGAGACTTATATACACTGTGGACTTTTTCACATGCTCAGTAAGAGCTGTTGCCTCAAAAAGAGTGCATATAAAAAAAAAGCACAGTTTGATAATGGAAGTAAATTGGAAAGTTTTATTTTTAATTACATGTTCTATTTAAATCACAAACATATAGGCCTAGATTTAGAGTTCGGCGGTAGCCGTCAAAACCAGCGTTAGAGGCTCCTAACGCTGGTTTTGGGCGCCCGCTGGTATTTGGAGTCAGTGATTAAAGGGTCTAACGCTCACTTTTCAGCCGCGACTTTTCCATACCGCAGATCCCCCTACGCCATTTGCGTAGCCTATCTTTTCAATGGGATCTTTCTAACGCTGGTATTTAGAGTCGTTTCTGCAGTGAGCGTTAGAGCTCTAACGACAAGATTCCAGCCGCCTGAAAATAGCAGGAGTTAAGAGCTTTCTGGCTAACGCCGGTTTATAAAGCTCTTAACTACTGTACCCTAAAGTACACTAACACCCATAAACTACCTATGTACCCCTAAACCGAGGTCCCCCCCACATCGCCGCCACTCGATTAAAATTTTTAACCCCTAATCTGCCGACCGCCACCTACGTTATACTTATGTACCCCTAATCTGCTGCCCCTAACACCGCCGACCCCTGTATTATATCTATTAACCCCTAACTTGCCCCCCACAACGTCGCCGCAAGCTACTTAAAATAATTAACCCCTAATCTTCCGACCGCAAATCGCCGCCACCTACGTTATCCCTATGTACCCCTAATCTGCTACCCCTAACATCGCCGACCCCTATATTATATTTATTAACCCCTAATCTGCCCCCCACAACGTCGCCGACACCTACCTACACTTATTAACCCCTAATCTGCCGAGCGGACCTGAGCGCTACTATAATAAAGTTATTAACCCCTAATCCGCCTCACTAACCCTATCATAAATAGTATTAACCCCTAATCTGCCCTCCCTAACATCGCCGACACCTACCTTCAATTATTAACCCCTAATCTGCCGACCGGAGCTCACCGCTATTCTAATAAATGTATTAACCCCTAAAGCTAAGTCTAACCCTAACACTAACACCCCCCTAAGTTAAATATAATTTTTATCTAACGAAATAAATTAACTCTTATTAAATAAATAATTCCTATTTAAAGCTAAATACTTACCTGTAAAATACATCCTAATATAGCTACAATATAAATTATAATTATATTATAGCTATTTTAGGATTAATATTTATTTTACAGGCAACTTTGTAATTATTTTAACCAGGTACAATAGCTATTAAATAGTTAAGAACTATTTAATAGTTACCTAGTTAAAATAATTACAAATTTACCTGTAAAATAAATCCTAACCTAAGATATAATTAAACCTAACACTACCCTATCAATAAAATAATTAAATAAACTACCTACAATTACCTACAATTAACCTAACACTACACTATCAATACATTAATTAAACACAATTGCTACAAATAAATAAAATTAAATAAACTATCTAAAGTACAAAAAATAAAAAAGAACTAAGTTACAGAAAATAATAAAATATTTACAAACATAAGAAAAATATTACAACAATTTTAAACTAATTACACCTACTCTAAGCCCCCTAATAAAATAACAAAGCCCCCCAAAATAAAAAATTCCCTACCCTATTCTAAAATACAAATATTACAAGCTCTTTTACCTTACCAGCCCTGAACAGGGCCCTTTGCGGGGCATGCCCCAAGAATTTCAGCTCTTTTGCCTGTAAAAAAAAACATACTATACCCCCCCCAACATTACAACCCACCACCCACATACCCCTAATCTAACCCAAACCCCCCTTAAATAAACCTAACACTACCCCCCTGATGATCTTCCTACCTTGTCTTCACCATGCCAGGTTCACCGATCCGTCCTGGCTCCAAGATCTTCATCCAAGCCAAGCGGGGGCTAGACATCCACTGAAGAAGTCCAGAAGAGGGTCCAAAGTCTTCCTCCTATCCGGCAAGAAGAGGACATCCGGACCGGCAAACATCTTCTCCAAGCGGCATCTTCTATCTTCTTCCATCCGATGACGACCGGCTCCATCTTGAAGACCTCCAGCGCGGATCCATCCTCTTCTTCCGACGACTAGACGACGAATGACGGTTCCTTTAAGGGACGTCATCCAAGATGGCGTCCCTCGAATTCCGATTGGCTGATAGGATTCTATCAGCCAATCGGAATTAAGGTAGGAATTTTCTGATTGGCTGATGGAATCAGCCAATCAGAATCAAGTTCAATCCGATTGGCTGATCCAATCAGCCAATCAGATTGAGCTCGCATTCTATTGGCTGATCGGAACAGCCAATAGAATGCGAGCTCAATCTGATTGGCTGATTGGATCAGCCAATCGGATTGAACTTGATTCTGATTGGCTGATTCCATCAGCCAATCAGAAAATTCCTACCTTAATTCCGATTGGCTGATAGAATCCTATCAGCCAATCGGAATTCGAGGGACGCCATCTTGGATGACGTCCCTTAAAGGAACCGTCATTCGTCGTCTAGTCGTCGGAAGAAGAGGATGGATCCGCGCTGGAGGTCTTCAAGATGGAGCCGGTCGTCATCGGATGGAAGAAGATAGAAGATGCCGCTTGGAGAAGATGTTTGCCGGTCCGGATGTCCTCTTCTTGCCGGATAGGAGGAAGACTTTGGACCCTCTTCTGGACTTCTTCAGTGGATGTCTAGCCCCCGCTTGGCTTGGATGAAGATCTTGGAGCCAGGACGGATCGGTGAACCTGGCATGGTGAAGACAAGGTAGGAAGATCATCAGGGGGGTAGTGTTAGGTTTATTTAAGGGGGGTTTGGGTTAGATTAGGGGTATGTGGGTGGTGGGTTGTAATGTTGGGGGGGGGGTATAGTATGTTTTTTTTTACAGGCAAAAGAGCTGAAATTCTTGGGGCATGCCCCGCAAAGGGCCCTGTTCAGGGCTGGTAAGGTAAAAGAGCTTGTAATATTTGTATTTTAGAATAGGGTAGGGAATTTTTTATTTTGGGGGGCTTTGTTATTTTATTAGGGGGCTTAGAGTAGGTGTAATTAGTTTAAAATTGTTGTAATATTTTTCTTATGTTTGTAAATATTTTATTATTTTCTGTAACTTAGTTCTTTTTTATTTTTTGTACTTTAGATAGTTTATTTAATTTTATTTATTTGTAGCAATTGTGTTTAATTAATGTATTGATAGTGTAGTGTTAGGTTAATTGTAGGTAATTGTAGGTAGTTTATTTAATTATTTTATTGATAGGGTAGTGTTAGGTTTAATTATATCTTAGGTTAGGATTTATTTTACAGGTAAATTTGTAATTATTTTAACTAGGTAACTATTAAATAGTTCTTAACTATTTAATAGCTATTGTACCTGGTTAAAATAATTACAAAGTTGCCTGTAAAATAAATATTAATCCTAAAATAGGTATAATATAATTATAATTTATATTGTAGCTATATTAGGATTTATTTTACAGGTAAGTATTTAGCTTTAAATAGGAATTATTTATTTAATAAGAGTTAATTTATTTCGTTAGATAAAAATTATATTTAACTTAGGGGGGTGTTAGTGTTAGGGTTAGACTTAGCTTTAGGGGTTAATACATTTATTAGAATAGCGGTGAGCTCCGGTCGGAAGATTAGGGGTTAATAATTGAAGGTAGGTGTCGGCGATGTTAGGGAGGGCAGATTAGGGGTTAATACTATTTATGATAGGGTTAGTGAGGCGGATTAGGGGTTAATAACTTTATTATAGTAGCGCTCAGGTCCGCTCGGCAGATTAGGGGTTAATAAGTGTAGGTAGGTGTCGGCGACGTTGTGGGGGGCAGATTAGGGGTTAATAAATATAACATAGGGGTCGGCGATGTTAGGGCAGCAGATTAGGGGTACATAGGGATAACGTAGGTGGCGGCGGTTTACGGAGCGGCAGATTAGGGGTTAAAAGTGTAATGCAGGGGTCAGCGATAGCGGGGGCGGCAGATTAGGGGTTAATAAGTGTAAGGTTAGGGGTGTTTAGACTCGGGGTACATGTTAGGGTGTTAGGTGCAGACTTAGGAGGTGTTTCCCCATAGGAAACAATGGGGCTGCGTTAGGAGCTGAACGCTGCTTTTTTGCAGGTGTTAGGTTTTTTTTCAGCTCAAACAGCCCCATTGTTTCCTATGGGAGAATCGTGCACGAGCACGTTTTTGATGCCGGCCGCGTCCGTAAGCAACTCTGGTATCGAGAGTTGCATTTGCGGTAAAAATGCTCTACGCTCCTTTTTTGGAGCCTAACGCAGCATTTGTTTGAACTCTCGATACCAGAGTTAAATTTATGGTGCGGCCAGAAAAAAAACCCGCGGAGCGTTAACAGCCCTTTTACCGCCGAACTCTAAATCTAGCCGATTATTTTTTATTGTAGTACCCTTTTAATGTTAGGGTTAAAGGGACGTGAAACCTAAACATTTTGTTTCATGATTCAAATAGAATATAATTTTAAACAGCTTTCCATTGTATCTCTATTAGATTTACTCCATTCTCTTAGTGGTTGTATAAATCAGTAATGCACAACTGGGAGTTAGCTAAACACACAGTGTGAGCCAATAACAAGAGGCATATATGTGCAGCCACCAATCTCCAGCTAGCTCCCAGTAGTGCATTGCAACTCCCAAGCCTACCTATGTATGCTTTTCAACAAAATATGCCAAGAGAATGAAGCAAATAATATTAAAAACTAATTTGGAAAGTTGATTAAATTTGCATGTTCTCTCTGAATCATGAAAGTTTAAATAAAAGCTGATTTTATATAAACTGATAAGGAAAATATATCTTGTGCATATCTGAGGTATCCATTGCCCACTGGCTTATAGGGAAAAATTAAACAGTGGTGCTGTTTGTTAGGGTCCAGCTTCCACTGCCTAATCTGCAAAAGAACATCTGATTTGTTTTCTCCAAAATAATAAAAAAAAATATATATTTTTATCCTAAGTAGTATGTAAATGGTAAACATCTGAACAGAATGTGTTTATAAACATGTTACACCTGTGACTATGATAGACCAAGTGCCAGAAAAGTGTTTTAGGATTAATCAAGTGTCTCTAAAAGCTCTATAGCCTTAGTATATGTATTGCTTTCATTTCTCTTTAAGCCAGTACTAATACTAGAATTTTATTCAGCTTTTTCATATTTTTTCATATATAACAAAAAAAATTTGTTATATATTTAAAATTTAATTACTTTTCTCTTTAATTATATTTTAATAAAATTATACTTCTATTTGCAAGTCAAGCAGCTTTATGTTTATGACAGTGTCTAAAAAATCAGAGACACCAGCTCTAAATCAGTGGCCCTGAAAATTAGTTGACGCCTGCTTATCTTGCCAATATTTTTGTAAGGTTGCACAATAAGATAATGTAAAACAAACATAAGCTACGGAATATTTACCACACCAAGATAGGTCTGCTTATTTTTTTTCTTCTCATATTTAACTTCCCTGTGCAAGTAAAAACATGTTTCTTGTCATCCAATCAAAAGAAAAGGATTTTGTAAAAACCTTTGTAGATCATCAGGTTTGAAGAACAGAGATAATGTAATTGAATCCAACAGACAATCGAAAAGAATATGTCGTGGTCTAAAGGTAGGAAGTTTAAAGGAGAAGTAAAGGTTAGTGGGAACATGGTGTAGCCTCAAGCATGTGTAGTAGAATTAGGTGTTTAAAATGATCCGGAATAAAAACTGGATATCAGGACTTTACTTAGATCAAAAGAGATGTCAGAGCAGTCTACTGTGCAGGCCACACAAATTCATCCATAATCAGCCCCTCTTAGAACCATATTTACATAGAGCAAGACCCCTGACCCAGTCTACAACACTTATTTCAGTCACATACCCACATGCAGCAAGATTCATGGCCCTGCATTTCCTCTGCCAAACAAATACAGTATGCACATAAGGCAAGACCCCTGGCCACCTGCAACCCCTTTTCAGCCATAGGTCCACATAAAGCAAGACCCCTATCCCTGCAGCCCCCTTTTTTAGCCACATACCCACATAAAACAAGACCCATGGACTTGGATTCTATTTGCCAGCTACATATATACATAAGGCAAGATGCATTGCTCCCAGCAACCCCTCCTTTAGCCAAATACCCACATAAGGCAAAACCCCTGGCCCTGCAGCAACTCTTTCAGACACTTTTACACAAAAGGCAATATAACTGACTCTGCAGCCCCTCAATTAGCCACATACACCCAGAGTATGCCCCTGGAGCCCCTGGGACCACCTTGTTCCCAGGATCCTTCATTTTTGCTAAAGTAGTGAGGGGGAGGGAGGGACAAGGAGAAGGCTGCAACCAAAGAAATGCCATGTTGGAGGAACTTATTCAATCATCTGACTAATACTTATCTATTTTCATGGAAGGTCTATGATGACTTACCATGACGGAAAACTTGTCTCAGAATGGGAAAGTCAGGAACACCATTCAAACTACAACATTGTAGCACACGCAGCACAAAATATTGTAGTACACATAGCATCCACTACACTTCATTTTCACCTATTATAACTACTAAACTGAAAATGTATATACTGCAGTATTAGTGATATAATTGCTAATTAAACAAGATACAGCTGCAGAAATCAAATTCCCAGTGGGGGTTGCAGAAAGAGGGAGAGTCCAGTTCATTTAAAAAAAAAATTCCGGTTGCATCTTTAAATAGAATGAATTCTTACCAGCTGTTTGAGTACATTTTCCCCCTTTAAAGGGGCATTAAACATTTTGAGATTGTAATATTAAATGATTAATTATGCATAGTAAAACAGCTCTGTCTATACACTTTCATTATTTATTTTGTCCCTCTTTCCTGTCATTTTAAAGGACACTAAAATTAAAGGGACATTTAGCTAAAAAAAAATGATTTCACGATTCAGATAGAGCATATAATTTAAAAAACAAATTCCAATTTACGTCTATTATATATTTTGCTTTGTTCTCTTGTTGAGAAAAGATACCTAAGTAGACTCAGGGGCTGGGAGGTAGCTGCTGATTGGTGGTTGAACACATATGTCTCTTGTCATTGGTTTATGGATGTTTTCAGCTAGTTCCCAGTAGTGCATTGCTGCACCTTCAGTAAAGGATACCATGATAATGTAGAAAAATTGGTAATAGAAGTAAATTGAAAAGTTGTTTAAAATTGCATGCTCTGTCTGAATCAGAAAATTAAAAAAATGGGTTTCATGTCCCTTTAATCACCTCTTCATTATATGCAAAATTGTACTTGTCCGAGCCCCCTAAATGGGCCAAAAAGCTGAACTCTGCAAATGCTGCAAATGCAATAGCTGGTTTAGGCAATTTGTAGCATTTTGTAAACATAGGTTGCAGGTGTCAATGAATTCAAAATTATTTCACACGTTCCTAGTATGTTAATTTATTGCAACACAGCATAAAATATTGCAATTACAAGGTGTTTATTGTTTGTTTATTGTTCCAGATTTGCTAGTTGCCCAGAGGATAAGCACAGGTCTGCACGTGCAGCAGCACTTTCCTCGGGACATACAAAATGCTACCTCTCATGAAAAGTTTTTCCAAGAAGTTATATTTGCAGATTTCAGTGGTTTATGTTTAATAGTTCATCCATTCTGAAGCAACTTCTGGGAATTTTGTTTGGAACTCACCTCCCAATTTTATAAAGCAGAGCTCTTACTTGTTGGTGCTAGTTAGCAAGAAGAGGATGTTATGAATGAAACTGGCGGCCGCCAGGGGTTCCGTTAAGGGCCATCACCAGGGAAGCTTTAAGCAGGGGTGTGGCACAGGGAACTAATGCACATGCATGAGGACCTAGAGTGGCAGCTCAGGGTGGCATCTATTTGTGTATTGTCTATTACCTGCATATACAGCTAAATGCTAAGACCATTAAAAAGATCCAGGAAGGGGGCTATGCCATAAGTATATACAGTGCCCTTGCACTTTTGATGATGTTTCTCATTCAGGGTTATCCTGATGCTGGATTCTTAAAGTGATGGTAAAGTTGGGCTCTCAGGAATAGGTAATTGGATTAGAATAGTTACACATACTAAAGTCGCTAACTTTTTTTTTTAGAAATGTACAGGGAGTGCAGAATTATTAGGCAAATGAGTATTTTGACCACATCATCCTCTTTATGCATGTTGTCTTACTCCAAGCTGTATAGGCTCGAAAGCCTACTACCAATTAAGCATATTAGGTGATGTGCATCTCTGTAATGAGAAGGGGTGTGGTCTAATGACATCAACACCCTATATCAGGTGTGCATAATTATTAGGCAACTTGCAGAGGGATGCAGCACTCTTAAAATTGCAAAGCTTCTGAAGCGTGATCATCGAACAATCAAGCGTTTCATTCAAAATAGTCAACAGGGTCGCAAGAAGCGTGTGGAAAAATCAAGACGCAAAATAACTGCCCATGAACTGAGAAAAGTCAAGCGTGCAGCTGCCAAGATGCCACTTGCCACCAGTTTGGCCATATTTCAGAGCTGCAACATCACTGGAGTGCCCAAAAGCACAAGGTGTGCAATACTCAGAGACATGGCCAAGGTAAGAAAGGCTGAAAGACGACCACCACTGAACAAGACACACAAGCTGAAACGTCAAAACTGGGCCAAGAAATATCTCAAGACTGATTTTTCTAAGGTTTTATGGACTGATGAAATGAGAGTGAGTCTTGATGGGCCAGATGGATGGGCCCGTGGCTGGATTGGTAAAGGGCAGAGAGCTCCAGACCGACTCAGACGCCAGCAAGGTGGAGGTGGAGTACTGGTTTGGGCTGGTATCATTAAAGATGAGCTTGTGGGGCCTTTTCGGGTTGAGGATGGAGTCAAGCTCAACTCCCAGTCCTACTGTCAGTTTCTGGAAGACACCTTCTTCAAGCAGTGGTACAGGAAGAAGTCTGCATCCTTCAAGAAAAACATGATTTTCATGCAGGACAATGCTCCATCACACGCGTCCAAGTACTCCACAGCGTGGCTGGCAAGAAAGGGTATAAAAGAAGAAAATCTAATGACATGGCCTCCTTGTTCACCTGATCTGAACCCCATTGAGAACCTGTGGTCCATCATCAAATGTGAGATTTACAAGGAGGGAAAACAGTACACCTCTCTGAACAGTGTCTGGGAGGCTGTGGTTGCTGCTGCACGCAATGTTGAGGGTGAACAGATCAAAACACTGACAGAATCCATGGATGGCAGGCTTTTGAGTGTCCTTGCAAAGAAAGGTGGCTATATTGGTCACTGATTTGTTTTTGTTTTGTTTTTGAACGTCAGAAATGTATATTTGTGAATGTTGAGATGTTATATTGGTTTCACTGGTAAAAATAAATAATTGAAATGGGTATATATTTGTTTTTTGTTAAGTTGCCTAATAATTATGCACAGTAATAGTCACCTGCACACACAGATATCCCCCTAAAATAGCTATAACTAAAAACAAACTAAAAACTACTTCCAAAACTATTCAGCTTTGATATTAATGAGTTTTTTGGGTTCATTGAGAACATGGTTGTTGTTCAATAATAAAATTAATCCTCAAAAATACAACTTGCCTAATAATTCTGCACTCCCTGTATTCATAAATATTATAAAATTAGATGTTATATATTGTTCCCTACCACTTCTTCCTCCGCCCCCCCCCCCCAGTTCCAGCTTCAGACAGTCAGTGACGTAGAGATCGGTCCCACCCGCTCTCTACGTAGGCATCCACAGGCACTCCCGAGATCGGCAACGGTGTGCAAGCGCAATTCACCACTATCTGGTCCAATGTAAACAATGAATCACAAGATTTATTGTTTACTGCTGGAGCAGAGAGCTGTGTACCGATATCTTTTTTTTTAATGCGATCGTGATGCCCCTTGACCAAACAAGCAATTTAAGCTTGTGCTTCTGTGTGGTAATTTATTGACGTCATCCGGGATTCCCTGATGTTCCTTCTGCGCATGCGTTCACCGTCAACGCGTACAGAGTCAGGGATAATTCCAATGATAAGAGCATGCACAGTTCATGAAGGGGGTGATTGCTCTTTGGAGCTGGGTGACTATCAGCCTGGAAATCAATTGGCTACTTGAATACACATGATGAGAAAAAAACAGGACATCAGTGCCGGGAGGAGAAGCGGTATGAAAAATATTTAACTTTTATTGCCCATAATCGCTCAAAGTAACTTATGAATAAAAGTAACCTTTCATTTTAGTGCTAGTTACAAGGATATGTTCAACATCTATCGAGTTTACCATCACTTTAAAACAAAAGATTGTAAACCCACCCTGTAGTTGCAAAGTGTCATTGTCTTCCACAACAACATTGTGTCTTACCGGAAAGAGGTGTACACAGCTGATGGCATCCATCTAACAGACATAGGACCTATTTATAGATAATATTTGAAGGCAAGTCTGCTCTAAGGAAATAAACAGAGAGGCAAAATGTACTGTATATGTACTGTATATGGCTGAAGTACAAAAAAGCTTATATTGAAAAAAAATGAAAGCTAAAGACTCCCATTAAAGGGACATTAAACACTTTGAGATGGTAATATAAAATGATAAATCATATATATATATATATATATATATATATATATATATATATATATATATATATATATATATATAATCCTGCAATATTCTTTCATTACTTATTTTGTCCCCTTTTCCTGTAATTCCATTCTGAAATTGTGAGCTTTCAGTTCCTGTTAGAAGTGGAAGTGTAGAACACTGTTATATTCCCCAAAGCCTTTGGCTGCACACTCTAGTTACTTATTTATAACTGTCTCTAACTGGCCACAACAGAGAAGGTAACCTAGGTTACAACATGGCAGCTCCCATTGTTTTATAGGCACTAAAACTTTACACTTATTTTGAAACTTTAAAAAAATACATCTACATGCTATTCTCTCTTTTATTTGAATGTATCATTCTACCTAGCATTTATTTAGTGTTTAATGTCCCTTTAATGAAATCCTGCTTTGTACTATAAAACTAGTTTATTAAACCATGTATTTCTTAAACATAGCAAATAATAATAAATACATGAATTGAAAACGCAGCATTAAAAAAAAAACGTAAGAAAACACAAAGGGATATAAAAACCCAAATATTTTTTTTTCATGATTCAGCTAAAGAATGTATTAAAAAAACGGAAAAAAAACCTTGGTTGCGCTGACAAGAGGCATATATGTGCAGCTACCAATCAGCAGCTAACTCTCAGTGATGCATTACTGCTCCAGATCCTACCTAGATATCAGCTAGATTGCGAGTTTTGCGTTATGAGCTGCTCTGTGCTAACTTGCAAGTTATTGCCACCGCTCACCTCCCTATAGTGCTGCTATTACAGTTTTGCAAAAACCCGGCTTTAGCAGGCAATATTGCAGCATTGAGCAAAATTGAGCTCCATACCACACTCAAATACCAGCGCTGCTTTGAGCTGGTTTTACGTGCTCGTGCACGATTTCCCCATAGACATCAATGGGGAGAGCCGGCTAAAAAAAAGCCTAACACCTGCAATAAAGGAGTGTAAAGCTCCGTAAGGCAGCCCTATGGGGAAAGAAAAGTTATGTTTACACCTAACACCCAAACATAAATCCTGAGTCTAAACACCCCTAATCTGCCACCCCCGACATCGCCGCCACCTACATTATACTTATTAATCCGTAATCTACCGCCCCCAATGTCGCCGACACCTACCTTCACTTATTAACCCCTAATCTTCCGCTCCCAATGTCGCCCCCTCGACATTGCCACCACCTGCCTACACTTATTAACCCCTAATCTGCCGCCCCCAACTTTGCCCGCCACTATACTAAAGTTATTAACCCCTAAACCTAACCCTAAGTTTAACCCTAACACCCACTAACTTTAATATAATTAAAATAAATTTAAATAAAAATTACTATCATTAACTATATAATTCCTATTTAAAACTAAATACTTACCCATAAAATAAACCCTAAGCTAGCTGCAATATAACTAATAGTTACATTGTAGCTAGCTTAGGCTTTATTTTTATTTCACAGGTAAGTTTGTATTTATTTTAACTAGGCAGAATAGTTATTAAATAGTTATTAACTATTTAATAACTACCTCGTTAAAATAAATACAAATTTACCTGTAAAATAAAACCTAACCTGAGATACACTAACACCTAACCTTACACTACAATTAAAAAAATTACATTAATTAAATACAATTAACTAAATTACAAAAAAAAAAACTAAATTACACAAAACAAAAAAGAAATTATCAAATATTTAAACTAATTACACCTAATCTAATAGCCCTTTAAAAATAAAAAAGCCCCCCCAAAATAAAAAAAAAACCTAGCCTACAATAAACTACCAATGGCCCTTAAAAGGGCCTTTTGCGGGGCATTGCCCCAAAGAAATCAGCTCTTTTACCTGTAAAAAAATAATACAAACAACCCCAACAGTAAAACCCACCACCTACACAACCAAACCCCCCAAATAAAATCCTATCTAAAAAAACCTAAGCTCCCCATTGACGTCTTCACTGATGCAAGCACACCTTTACAAGCTGTCTGAGCAGGAATGTTGCTTTCGCTTGAGGGATAACACCGCCAGAAGTAACGATTTTGCACATGCTGGTTAGCACGCATATTACAAGTTGAAAGTAAACCGTTTGCGTGCAAGTAAAACCCAGTGCACAATAACTTCAGGACTTTGGATATCGTGACCACTCTAACTTCCTATCCCCAGGGACTTCAATCAAGATCACAGAAGAAAAAAACCTATTACTAACTGCTCACATTCTAACCCGACAGGAGGTATTAATATTTCCCATTCCAATGTTCTTAACATACAGGAAAATTTTATTTTTATTTGAAATACATAGTTCTATGTATATCTACATATAACTATAACTGTATATCTATTCCTATTGGTATGTAGGTATAGATATATTTTACATTACCATTTATATATATAAATATATAAAAATAAAATTAATTTCTATGTGTAAAATATTGGAATGTAAAATATGCATAACACGTTTCGGATTGCGTGCTGTAGGTCTTGGGTTAGCGCATGTGAATAATTAGTTATCTTAGGGTACGTTGTGTAAATATTAAATATAAAATATTAGTAATAATTATTATAGTTACTGTAAAACATAGTTTTTTTTTAGAATATTTTAGTGCACCTATAATAATTACTTTAATTATTAATAATTTTCAATATTTTTACATAATAAATACATAACGCATGTCATGTCGGGTTAGCGCACATGAATAATTAATGTACTTCTGTTGGGTTTTGCCCTACAGGAATATACTAATTCTTCATGTGCTCTAACCAGATATGTTATTTTAAGGCGCAATATGTATTTTTTACATATAAAATATTAAAAAATATTAATAATTAAAGTATTTTATTGTTATAAATGCACTAAAATATTCTAAAAATCAATAGACTATATATATATATATATATATATATATATACATTTTATACTAACTATAACAATTAGTAATATTTGTTATTTAGCAATATTTATTTCTCTTTCAACAAAGGAGACAGAGAGAATGAAGCAAATGTGATAATATGTTAATTGGAAAGTTGTTTAAAATGATGTGCTCTATCTGAATCATGAAAGTTAAATTGGGCTTCATGTCCCTTTAAGAACCTTAATATATGTCCACGTTCCAAAAATAACTAGTTAGTTTTGCAGGTAATCAGTTTCATAAAGTTAATTTTCTAAGTATAACAAATATTACATTAGCTAAACAAGAGAATTGGCTATTCAGATCAAAAACATCTATATCTTTCTATATATAACATGATGATGACTTTTCTTAATTTAAATCAGACATGACATACTACATGTAAGTTATGGTCTAAAGACATTGGCTATACAATAGTTCTTTTAAGGCCTTTAAGAGAGAGTGTGTACCTAAGAACATTAATGGTGATACCTTTTCTTAAGTATATACTTGAGATAATGTTATGCTTTATGAGTTTTCTGTGCATGCTTTTTATTATTACCTATTTTGCAATGTTTAAGACATACGTGGTTTAATATATTAATATTTTGGTAAGAGGTATAAGTAGGGTTACCAATTTTGTTCTTTAAGAAAATAATTGAGACTAAGGAATTGACAAATGTCAGAGAAAATAGACATATTACAAACTAGTTACTGATAAAAACAATTTATTTGGCAATTTGATGCAGTTTGGTACAACAACAATGTTCATACAAATCATCTTTATTCGCACAGTCTAGGGGTGAGATTACATATGCGGTGCAGGTTTCATCGTAACTGCTGAAACCCTTGTTGCCCGTAATTTCCCCTTGCACATCGGGGAATCACATATACGGCGCCGGCAGTTCATAAAGTGCCGTAAGTCAGATAAACTAGCGATGTCCAGAAATGTGCGTAAATACAAATTTATGGAGTCGCCGGTAACTTACGGCACGTTAGAAACTGCCAGCGCCTAAGAAAAAAAATTGTTAAATCTCCCGTAAAAGTCTAACCCGCCTCCCAAAAAAAAAACTGACACGTCAAAACCCCTATATCCACCATCACCCCCATATCGGAACTAATAATTAATGTATTAACCCCTAAATTTGCCAACCCCAACATTGCAAACTCTCTATTAAATGTATGAACCCCTTATCCGCCATTCACCCACATTGCGATCTACCTAATAAATATATTAACCCCTAATTCGCCATTAACCAACATCGCAATAAACATAATAAATGTATTAACCCCTAATCCGCCATTAACCCACATTGCAATAAACCTAATCAAACTATTAATCCCTAATCCGCCATTAACCCACAATGCAATAAACCTAATAAAACTATTAACCCCTAATCCGCCAAACCCACACAACTCAATGATCCTAATAAATCTATTAACCCCTAATCCGCCAAACCCTCATAACGCAAATAACTAATTAAATTACTAAACCTCCTAACCTAAAAAAACTAAGATTAAATTAATATAATATTACAAAAAACTAAAAAGTCTAACATTACATAAAATAATAAACCAAATTATCAAAAATAAAAAAATTAAACCTAATCCCTATGAAAATAAAAAAGCCCCCCAAAATAAAAACTCCCCCTAATCTAATACTAAACTACCAACAGCCCTTAAAAGGGCATTGCCCTAAGTTAAACAGCTATTTTACCTTAAAAAATACTAAGTCCCTCATCTAACAGTAACCCCCCCACCCACCAAACCCCCCAAAATATAAAAAAACTAACACTAAAAAATCCTAAACTACCCATTGCCGCTAAAAGGGACATTTGTATGAGCATTGCCCTTAAAAGGGCATTCAGCTCTTTTAAAGGGGCAGCAAACTTACATACTAATGTTAAATAATTCTGCATTAGCTTACCGGCACATTTATCGCACCATTAAAATGAATGTAGCTCGCTCCCGCTCTGGTCTAGTAGCGGAAGCGAGCTACATTCATTTTAATGGCGTTACTGGGCACACTGTGACTAGACAGTGTTGCTGCGATATGCTGTGGAAAAACCAGACTCGCTCAGTAGATCAAGGAGCGGCGTTCTGGTAAAATTAGGTTTTTACATACAATTTCTCTGAAATAATTGAAAGTATACATCTGCCGGTAAGCTAATGTTATATAATTCTGCACTATGTGCAGAATTATATAACATTAATATGTAAGTTTACTGCCCCTTTAAAAGTGCCCAATAAATCCCTAATCTAAAAAAAAAAAAAAAAAGCCTAAGTCTAACCCCCAAATAGGTACTCACCGTTCCTGAAGTCCGGCAGAGAAGGTCCTGTTCCAGGTGGTGAAGTATTCTTTCAAGCGGCCGACATCTTTTTCCAAGCAGGAACCTCTTCCTTCTTCATCCAGGACCAAGCCGGCATGGAGCGGAGATGAGCGCGGAGCAGGCCCGGCTACTGAGGAACCATGGAGCATGAAGGTTCCTCTTCGTACGATCGCCGCCGTGCACTGAATAGTGAATTGAAGTTATGCGTTCATGTTTTGGCAACACATTGCGTTGATTGTCGCTTTCCAATCAGCCAATAGGAATGCAAGGGACCCCATATTTAAATGCGTACCTTGAATTCACTGGCGATCGTACAAAGAGAATCCTTGACGCTCCATGGCTCCGCGGTCGCCGGTCCTGCTCCACACCCATCTCCGTTCCGCATCAGCTTGGTCCTTGATAAAGAAGGAAGAGGTCCCCGCTTGGAAGATGATGTCGGCCGCCTGGAACAGGACCTTCTCCGCTGGACTTCAGGAACGGTGAGTACCTATTTGGGGGTTAGACTTAGGCTTTTTTTTTTTGATTAGGGATTTATTGGGCACTCTTAAAAGAGCCGAATGCCCTTTTAAGGACAGTAAAAGAGCTGAATGCCCTTTTAAGGGCAATGCCCAAACAAATGCCCCTTTAGGGGCAATGGGTAGTTTAGGATTTTTTTGTGTTATGTCTTTTTATTTTGGGGGGTTTGGTGGGTGGGGGGTTTTACTGTTAGAGGGGGACTTAAGAGACACTGAACCCAAATTTTTTTCTTTTGTGATTCAGATAGAGCATGCAATTTTAAGCAACTTTCCAATTTACTCCTATTTTTTAATTATTAGTATCTTTATTTTAAAAGCAAGAATGTAAGTTTAGATGCCGACCCATTTTTGGTGAACAACCTAGGTTGTTCTTGCTGAGTGGTGGATACATTCAACAGCTAACAAACAAGTGCTGTCCAGACTCCTGAACCAACATTTTTTGCTTAGATGCCTTCTTTTTCAAATAAAGATAGCAAGAGAATGAAGAAAAATTGATAATAGTTAAATTGCTTAAAATTGCATGCTCTATCTGAATCACAAAAGAAAAAATTCGGGTTTAGTGTCCCTTTAGTATTTTTTAAGGTAAAAGAGCTGTTTACCTTAGGACAATGCCCTACAAAAGGCCCTTTTAAGGGCTATTGGTAGTTTAGTATTAGATTATAGGGTGTTTTTAATTTGGGGGGGCTTTTTTATTTTCATACACCTAGATTTGGAGTTTGGCGGTAGCCGTGAAAACCAGCGTTAGAGGCTCCTAACGCTGGTTTTAGGCTACCGCCGGTATTTGGAGTCACTCAAAATAGGGTCTAACGCTCACTTTTCAGCCGCGACTTTTCCATACTGCAGATCCCCTTACGTAAATTGAGTATCCTATCTTTTCAATGGGATTTTTATAACTCCGGTATTTAGAGTCATTTCTGAAGTGAGCGTTAGACATCTAACGACAAAACTCCAGCCGCAGGAAAAAAGTCAGTAGTTAAGAGCTTTCTGGGCTAACGCCGGTTTCTAAAGCTCTTAACTACTGTACTTTAAAGTACACTAACACCCATAAACTACCTATGTACCCCTAAACCGAGGTCCCCCCACATCACCGACACTCTAATAAATTTTTTTAACCCCTAATCTGCCGACCGCCACCTACGTTATCCTTATGTACCCCTAATCTGCTCCCCTTTACACCGCCGACCCCTGTATTATATTTATTAACCCCTAATCTGCCCCCCTCAACGTCGCCTCCATCTGCCTACACTTATTAACCCCTAATCTGCCAACCGCAAAGCGCCGCCAACAAAGTTATCCTTATGTACCCCTAATCTGCTGCCCCTAGCACCGCCGACCCCTATATTATATTTATTAACCCCTAATCTGCCCCCCACAACGTCGCCTCCACCTGCCTACACTTATTAACCCCTAATCTGCCGAGCGGACCTGAGCGCTACTATAATAAAGTTATTAACCCCTAATCCGCATCACTAACCCTATAATAAATAGTATTAACCCCTAATCTGCCCTCCCTAACATCGCAGACACCTAACTTCAATTATTAACCCCTAAGCTGCCGACCGGAGCTCACCGCTACTCTAATAAAGTTATTAACCCCTAAAGCTAAGTCTAACCCTAACACTAACACCCCCCTAAATTAAATATAATTTACATCTAACGAAATTAATTAACTCTTATTAAATAAATTATTCCTATTTAAAGATAAATACTTACCTGTAAAATAAATCCTAATATAGCTACAATATAAATTATAATTATATTGTAGCTATTTTAGGATTAATATTTATTTTACAGGCAACTTTGTAATTATTTTAACCAGGTACAATAGCTATTAAATAGTTAAGAACTATTTAATAGCTAAAATAGTTAAAATAATTACAAAATTACCTGTAAAATAAATACTAACCTAAGTTACAATTAAACCTAACACTAGACTATCAATAAATTAATTAAATAAACTACCTACAATTATCTACAATTAACCTAACACTACACTATCAATAAATTAATTAAATACAATTCCTACAAATAAATACAATTAAATAAACTAGCTAAAGTACAAAAAATAAAAAAGAACTAAGTTACAAAAAATAAAAAAATATTTACAAACATAAGAAAAATATTACAACAATTTTAAACTAATTACACCTACTCTAAGCCCCCTAATAAAACAACAAAGCCCCCCAAAATAAAAAATGCCCTACCCTATTCTAAATTACTAAAGTTAAAAGCTCTTTTACCTTACCAGCCCTGAACAGGGCCCTTTGCGGGGCATGCCCCAAGAAGTTCAGCTCTTTTGCCTGTAAAAAAAAACATACAATACCCCCCCCAACATTACAACCCACCACCCACATACCCCTAATCTAACCCAAACCAGCCAATCAGATTGAGCTCGCATTCTATTGGCTGATCGGAACAGCCAATAGAATGCAAGCTCAATCTGATTGGCTGATTGGATCAGCCAATCGGATTGAACTTGATTCTGATTGGCTGATTCCATCAGCCAATCAGAATATTCCTACCTTTATTCCGATTGGCTGATAGAATCCTATCAGCCAATCGGAATTCGAGGGACACCATCTTGGATGACGTCCCTTAAAGGAACCATCATTCTTCAGTTGGACGTCGCCGGAAGAAGATGGGTCCGCGGTGGAGGTCTTCAGGATGGAGCCGGTCGTCATCGGATGAAGATAGAAGATGCCGCTTGGATCAAGATGGTTGCCGGTCCGGATCGCCTCTTCTTCCCGGATAGGATGAAGACTTTGGACCCTCTTCTGGACTTCTTCAGTGGATGTCTAGCCACCGCTTGGGTTGGATGAAGATATCGGAGCCAGGACCGATCGGTGATACCCGGTGAGGTGAAGACAAGGTAGGAAGATCTTCAGGGGCTTAGTGTTAGGTTTATTTAAGGGGGGTTTGGGTTATATTAGGGGTATGTGGGTGGTGGGTTGTAATGTTGGGGGGGGGTATTGTATGTTTTTTTTTACAGGCAAAAGAGCTGAACTGCCCCAAAGGGCCCTGTTCAGGGCTGGTAAGGTAAAAGAGCTTCTAACTTTAGTAATTTAGAATAGGGTAGGGCATTTTTTATTTTGGGGGGCTTTGTTGTTTTATTAGGGGGCTTAGAGTAGGTGTAATTAGTTTAAAATTGTTGTAATATTTTTCTTATGTTTGTAAATATTTTTTTATTTTTTGTAACTTAGTTCTTTTTTATTTTTTGTACTTTAGCTAGTTTATTTAATTGTATTTATTTGTAGGAATTGTATTTAATTAATTAATTTATTGATAGTGTAGTGTTAGGTTAATTGTAGGTAATTGTAGGTAGTTTATTTAATTAATTTATTGATAGTGTAGTGTTAGGTTTAATTGTAACTTAGGTTAGTATTTATTTTACAGGTAATTTTGTAATTATTTTAACTATTTTAGCTATTAAATAGTTCTTAACTATTTAATAGCTATTGTACCTGGTTAAAATAATTACAAAGTTGCCTGTAAAATAAATATTAATCCTAAAATAGCTACAATATAATTATAATTTATATTGTAGCTATATTAGGATTTATTTTACAGGTAAGTATTTATCTTTAAATAGGAATAATTTATTTAATAAGAGTTAATTAATTTCGTTAGATGTAAATTAAATTTAACTTAGGGGGGTGTTAGTGTTAGGGTTAGACTTAGCTTTAGGGGTTAATACATTTATTAGAATAGCGGTGAGCTCCGGTCGGCAGATTAGGGGTTAATAAGTGTAGGCAGGTGGAGGCGACGTTGTGGGGGGCAGATTAGGGGTTAATAAATATAATATAGGGGTCGGCGGTGTTAGGGGCAGCAGATTAGGGGTACATAGGGATAATGTAAGTAGCGGCGGTTTACGGAGCGGCAGATTAGGGGTTAAAAATAAAATGCAGGTGTCAGCGATAGCGGGGGCGGCAGATTAGGGGTTAATAAGTGTAAGGTTAGGGGTGTTTAGACTCAGGGTACATGTTAGAGTGTTAGGGGCAGACGTAGGAAGTGTTACCGCATAGCAAACAATGGGGCTGCGTTAAGAGCTGAATGCGGCTTTTTTGCAGGTGTTAGGTTTTGTTTCAGCTCAAACAGCTCCATTGTTTCCTATGGGGGAATCGTGCACGAGCACGTTTTTGAGGCTGGCCGCGTCCGTAAGCAACTCTGGTATCGAGAGTTGAAGCTGCATTAAAAATGCTCTACGCTCCTTTTTTGGAGCCTAACGCAGCCTTTATGTGGACTCTCAATACCAGAGTTATTTTTATGGTGCGGCCAGAAAAAAGCCGGCGTTAGTTTTTCGGGTCGTTACCGACAAAACTCCAAATCTAGCGGATAGGGATTAGGTTTATTTTTTTATTTTTGATAATTTGGTTTATAATTTTATGTAATGTTAGACTTGTTTATTTTTTGTAATCTTAGATTAATTTAATTTTTGTTTTTTTTTCTGCTAGATTACGAGTCTTGCGTTATGAGCTGTGCGGTGCTAACGTGCAGTTTTTTCTCACCGCTTACTTACCTGCAGCGCTGGTATTACAGGTTTTTACAAACCCGGCATTAAAAGGCAAGAAGTGAGCGTAGAGCAAAACTGAGCTCCATACCGCACACCAATACCAGCGCTGCTTAAGTCAGCGGTGAGCTGGTTATACGTGCTTGTGCACGATTTCCCCATAGACATGAATGGGGAGAGCCGGCTGAGAAAAAGTCTAACACCTGCCAAAAAGCAGGGCAAAACTCAGTAACACAGCCCCATTGATTCCTATGGGGAAACACATTTTATGTTTACACCTAACACCCTAACATGAACCCCGAGTCTAAACACCCCTAATCTTACACTTATTAACGCCTAATCTGCCACCCCCTACATCGCCAACACCTACATTATATTTATTAACCCCTAATCTGCCGCTCTGGACATCGCCGCCACCTACATTATACTTATTAACTGCTAATCTCCCAATGTCGCCGCAACCTACCTACGTTTATTAACCCCTAATCTGTTGCCCCCAACGTCGCCGCCACTATTCTAAATTTATTAACCTCTAAACCTAAGTCTAACCCTAACCCTAACACCCCCTAACTTAAATATAATTTAAATAAATGTAAATAAAATTACTATCATTAACTAAATTATTCCTATTTAAAACTAAATACTTACCTGTAAAATAAACCCTAAGCTAGCTACAATATAACTAATAGTTACATTGCATCTAGCTTAGGTTTTATTTTATTTTACAGGCAAGTTTGTATTTATTTTAACTAGGTTGAATAGTTACTAAATAGTTATTAACTATTTAATAACTACCTAGCTAAAATAAATACAAATTTACCTGTAAAATAAAACCTAACCTAAGTTACACTAACACCTAACACTACACTACAATTAAATAAATTCCCTACATTAAATACAATTAAATAAATAAATTAAATTAGCTAAATCACAAAAAAAACACTAAATTGCATTCCTGAAAATCGCATTTGTATGGGCATTGCCCTTAAAAGGGCAGCTAGCTCTTTTGCTGCCCAAACCCTAATCTAAGAAATAAAACCCGCCCAATACACCTTTAAAAAAACCTAACACTGACCCCTGAAGATCGACTTACAGTTCTGAAGACCAGACATCCATCCTCAAGAAAGCGGCAGAAGTCTTCATCCAACCGAGCAGAAGTCCTCAACGAAGCCGGGAGAAGTCTTCATCCAAGCCGGGCGAAGGGGTCCTCCAGACGGGCAGAAGTCTTCATCCAGATGGCATCTTCTATCTTCATCCATCCGACACGGAGCGGCTCCATCGTCAAGACATCCGGCGCGGAGCATCCTCTTAAAACGACGGCTTCTTAGTGTATGAAGGTTCCTTTAAGTGACGTCAACCAAGATGGCGTCCCTTAGATTACGATTGGCTGATAGAATTCTATCAGCCAATCGGAATTAAGATAGAAAAAATCCTATTGGCTGATGCAATCAGCCAATAGGATTGAGCTTGCATTCTATTGGCTGATTGGAACAGCCAATAGAATGCAAGCTCAATTCTATTGGCTGATTGGATTCTATCAGCCAATCGGAATCTAAGGGACGCCATCTTGGATGACGTCACTTAAAGAGATATTCATTCCAAAGAAGACGTCGATTGAAGAGGATGCTCCGTGCCGGATGTCTTGAAGATGGAGCCGCTCCGCGTCAGAAGGATGAAGATAGAAGATGCAGTCTGGATGAAGACTTCTGCCCATCTGGAGGACCACTTCTCCCGTCTGGTTAGGGCTTTGGGCAGCAATAGAGCTAAATGCCCTTTTAAGGGCAATGCCCATCCAAATCCCCTTTTCAGGGCAATGGGGAGCTTAGCTTTTTTTAGTTAGGCTTTTATTTGGGGGGTTGGTTGTGTGGGTGGTGGGTTTTACTGTTGGGGTGGTTGTTTGTATTTTCTATTACATGTAAAAGAGCTGATTTCTTTGGGGCAATGCCCTGCAAAAGGCCCTATTAAGGGCTATTGGTAGTTTAGTTTAGGCTAGGGTTTTTTTTATTTTGGGGGGACTTTTTTTTATTTTGGTAGGGCTATTAGATTAGGTGTAATTAGTTTAAAGATCTTGTAATTTGTTTTTTATTTTCTGTAATTTAGTGGGGGGTTTTGTGATTTAGCTAATTTAATTTAATTTATTTAATTGTATTTAATGTAGGGAATTGATTTAATTGTAGTGTAGTGTTAGGTGTTAGTGTAACTTAGGTTAGGTTTTATTTTGCAGGTAAATTTGTATTTATTTTAGCAATAGTTAATAACTATTTAATAACTATTCTACCTAGCTAAAATAAATACAAACTTGCCTGTAAAGTAAAAATAAACCCTAAGCTAGATACAATGTAACTATTAGTTATATTGTATCTAGCTTAGGGTTTATTTTATAGGTAAGTATTTAGTTTTAAATAGGAATAATTTAGTTAATGATAGTAATTTTATTTAGATTTATTTAAATTATATTTAAGTTAGGGGGTGTTAGGATAAGGGTTAGACTTAGGTTTATATGGGTTAATAAATTTAGAATAGTGGCGGCGACGTTGGGGACGGCAGATTAGTGGTTAATAAATGTAGTTAGGTGGCGGTGATGTTGGGGGCAACAGATTAGGGGTTAATAAATATAATGTAGGTTGCGGTGATGTCCAGAGCGGAAGATTAGGGGTTAATAAGTATAATGTAGGTGGCGGCGATGTTAGGGGCAGCAGATTAGGGGTTAATAATATTTAACTAGTGTTTGCGAGGCAGGAGTGTGGCGGTTTAGGGGTTAATATGTTTATTATAGTGGTGGTGACGTTGGGGGCGGCAGATAAGGGGTTAATAAGTGTAGATAGGTGGCGGCAAATTGGGGGCGGCAGATTAGGGGATAATAAATATAATGTAGGTGGCGGCAATGTCCGGAGCAGCAGATTAGGGGTTAAAAATGTTATTATAGTGTTTGCGATGCGGGAGGGCCTCGGTTTAGGGGTTAATAGGTAGTTTATGAGTGTTAGTGTACTTTTTAGCACTTTAGTTATGAGTTTTATGCTACAGCGTTGTAGTGTAAAACTCATAACTACTTACTTTACAATGCGTTAGGAATCTTGACGGTATAGGCTGTACTACTCACTTTTTGGCCTCCCTGGACAAACCCGTAATACCGGCGCTATGGAAGTCCCATAGAAAAAAGGGTTTACGAACTAAGTCGGTTTGCGGTAAGGCCAAAAAAGTGTGCGGTGCACCTATACCTGCAAGACTCGTAATGGCAGCGGGCATAAAAAAGCAGCATTAGGACCTGTTAACGCTGCTTGTTCACCTTACAGCAAAACTCGTAATCTAGGCGTTTATTTTTAAGTAATGTTAGCTTTTTTATTTTAATTGTAATTTAGTATTTTTTAATTTAGGTAATTGGGGTTAATTTAGGGGGTGTTAGGTTAGGGGGCTTAGTAATTTAATTAGCTATTTGCGTTGTGGGGGTTTGGCGGATTAGGGGTTAATAGATTTATTAGGTTTTTTCGTTGTGGGTTAATGGTGGATTAGGGGTTAATAGTTTTATTAGGTTTATTGCGTTGTGGGTTACTATTTTTTTTTAGGTTTATTGCAATGTGGGTTAATGGTGGATTAGGGGTTAATACATTTATTAGGTTTATTGCAATGTGGGTTAATGGCGGATTAGGGGTTAATACATTTATTATTTTTATTGCGATGTGGGTTAATGGCGGATTAGAGGTTGATATATTTTATTAGTTATTGCGGTGGGGGTTGGCGGTTGACAGGTAGATAGATATTGCACATGCGTTAGGTGTTAGTTAATATTTTCAGGCAGTTATAGGAGTTACAGTGCTGACATTTTCAGCGTAAAGGATTGCTGCGCCTGCCTATGTGTGGCAAGGTTAAAATGGAGTAAAATTTCTCCATTTTCACCACATAAATCCTTGCGCTGAATATGTGATAACGATTTGCGACGTGTTTCTATGTTAGCTTATGGGAGTAAAATTTGCAGGCGATGGGTGAAATATACATTTATATGCAGCGCCGTATATGTGATACCAAAACTGCGTAAAAACCAGCATCGCCGGCTTTTGCGGGCGATGCAGCAAATGTAATCTTGCCCTAGAGCATAATACATTCAACACCTTTCAGCAAATCTGTGAATTCTATTTCTCATTTAAGGCACTTTGGGAGTAAAGACATTAAACTGTCAGATAAATAAAAAGGATGAACTAAATAAGAGTACAAGAGTACAATATTAAATGTTTGAAATGAAGATTTTATATGTTGCATAAAATAAGGGAGAAAAACATTTTAAGAGCAGATAAACACGGGAGTTGTGAGACTATAAAAAAGTTTGGGCAAATTATTGCGATCCCTGGAAATAAGGGTTGGCTGGATTTATTTTTAAATCCAGCTTTATTAATAGGTAAACTGGAAGCAGGAACTTCTAAAAAATGAATACAATAGAGGAGAGCAGCTCAAAGATTTACTTGTTTTTTTTTTAATAAAGGGAAATATTTACTTAAATAGATATAAAAGTACAAAAAGAAAAAGCTCTCATATTTGAGAGCATTTTTTACTATTGCTTGTATATAACTGTTAAAGGGTCACTTTTATGATTCAGTGAGAGCACCCAGTTTAAAGACACTTTCCAATTTACTTGCATTATCAAATTTTGCACAATCTTTTTATATGCACACTTTGTGGGGAACACAATCCTACTGAGCATGGGAACAAGCTCACAGGTTATACGTATAGTTGTCTGTGATTGGCTGATGTCTGTCACATGATACAGAGGGCTGGAAAATAGGAGAAAAAATACATTTATCACAAAAAATCTAGTAGGTCTTATTGTATTGTCTTTTTATTATGCACTTGTTAATTATGTAATTCTACTGCATTGAGTGGTCCTTTAATCCCTTCAAATGGATTAAACACATAGTTAAAGTCAGCGCCAGATCAACAATTAACAAGTGGGGGCTAGCTGAATACATTTGGTGAGCCAATGACAAGAGACATATGTGTGTGGGCACCAATCGACAGTTAGCTCCCAGTAGTGCATTGCTGATGTTGAGAATATGTATTCTTTTCAACAAAGGATACTAAGAAAACAAGGTACATTTCATAAGAATACAATTACATTTAAAAGTGTCTTAAAATCGCATGTTCTATATGAATCATGCAGATTTGGATTTCCAATTATTTTAAGAGAAGGTGTATGCAGCTAGAAATGACCTACTAAACCTTTAATCCCTTTAGGAGCTATAGATATTAGTAAAGCATTTAATGCACTCCAGTAGATAAAACCGATCATTTCAAACACATTCAAATGGATTTTTTTTATTCACTACAATGCCTATAATTATAGCAACTTTGACCATACAGCTTTTGTTGCATGTACTGGTCTGAATTATTATTATTTATTATTATATTTATTTATATTTATAAAGTGTAACCAAATTCTGTAGCATCTAATTGCCATATTATTTTATTGTACATTGCACACTAGATTTTTCTTTGCATAAATGTTTTGATCCATTTGTATAGGCCATCTCAGAGTGTTTTTGTAACATTGTATAGTTTTGCTTATTTTTTAAGAACATTGTGCTGATTTTTAGAATCCTAACCAAGCCCCACAGTGTCAGATGTATACACACGTTTACAGACTCCTGCTGGCTCCTGTTTATGTTATCTGTCTTTTCATATGCAGGGAAGGGGGGGAGTATCTGCTATTCTTGTTTTCCCGACCCGTTTCACTGGTTGTCCCAGCCTAACCCCATCAACAGTGCTAAACTGGGAGCTTCTGAGTAAGTTTTAAAAAAGTTTTATACTGGATTTTTAGATCAGTATCTGTGCATATTCTTCGTTATAGTAGTGTCTATTACATGCAGTTATATGAAAATTGGTGTACACTGCCCTTTTAAACATTTTGGGAGGCATTACATTTTGGTCTTAAAGGGACAGTGTACTTGAAATTTGTTATTGTTTAAAAAGATAGATAATCCCTTCCCTGGCATTGCATAACTAACACTTTTATATTAATACACTTTTTACCTCTGTGATTACCTTGTATTTAAGCTTCTGCAGACTGCCCCCTTATCTCAGTGCTATTTACAAACTTGCATTCATAACTCCACGTTTGGTTCATAACTCCACAGGAGTGAGCACAATGTTATCTATATGGCACACATATATGGTACTTTTTTTCTGTGAAACTCTAATAAAATTCACTGAGATAAAGGCAGCCTGCAGGGGCTTATAAACAGGCAGAGATTTAGAGTTTTAGACGTTATAAAGTATATTAAAGTGAATGAAAACCTTCATGAATCCATGCCTGTTTTTTTATAAAACTATTAAAAACAGGGGCACTTTCATTCATGAAAATTTACATTGCACCGGATTTTACAAATACTTACCTTCTTCTCCTGAAACACCGGATCGCTGATCGCCCTGCCTGCTTCTCCCTGCTGTACGAACACAGCAATGACGAAACCGGCTTCTTTCAATCACGGCGGTGTGGCCTCACCAGATGAACGCTCCTGGGGGGGGGGGGGGAGCCGTGATTTGAGAGAGACGATTTCATCATTGCTGATGTAGTACAGAGGAGCTGCAGGCGTGGGATCTGTGATCCGGTGTTTCAGAAGAAGAAAGTATTTGTAAAATCCGGTGCAATGTAAACTTTTATGAATGAAAGCGCCCCTGTTTTTAATAGTTTTTTTAAAAACCGGCACTGATTCATGAAAGTTAACATTCATAATATAACAATGTTGGTTGTGCAAAGCTGATGATTGCATAGTAAAATCTTTATAAACAATAAAAAAATTCAAGTAGAATGTCCATTTAATGTTCTTTTAAGATGAAACATCACCTCTTCTTCCCAGATGTGTATAATCAGTCATGTAGTGTAGTGTTGCCAATGTAAAAAAAAAAATATATGCTGACTGTGTTTCTTTAAATGGCTAGATTTGTAATATAGTAACCTTGCCTGCTCATTGTTTTACAGCCAGCAGATTAGAAGTGATTATCTCATTCACATTTACAGGGGCTGCCACACCCTGAGGAGGCGTTCCTTAAATCCTGAGTGCCGATTGGCTCAAAGACGGTCTTGCCACAATCTATATTCTAGCAATCAGTGTGTATATTCAATTTCATTTTTTTCCCCTTCTTTTTTGTTCTTCTTGGAAATTCAGAAAGAAGGTAAAAGTGAAAGATTAAAAGGCACACCCAATTCCTTTCAGGACCTGTCATTTCTCTTCCTAATGCAGCTTTTATGGTTGCCAGTTACAGGCCCAATTTATCAGATATTAAATAAAGAACTTCCGTCATCTGCAAACACGGTCGGTCTCTTCCAGCCCTTTAAAGTACCACAAGCATGTTTGCATTTCATTATTGATAACGTTCTGCAGTTGAGGTTTATGTTATTTTTTTACTGCCTAGCTAAACTTTGTTTGTTGAGTAGTACTCCAATACAAGTCTAATATGTTACTGGTTCAAAACAGCTTGTAGTCATATTTTCAAATCATGGCTTTGTGAATGTACTTCAAGGAATAGTCTAGTCAAAATGAAACTTTCATGATTCAGAAAGAGCAGGAAATTTTAAGCAACTTTCTATTTTACTGCTATTATAAATTTTTCATCGTTCTCTTTGTATCTTTATTTGAAAAAGCAAGAATGTAAGCTTAGGAACCAGCCCATTTTTGGTTTAACACCTGGGTAGCGCTTACTAATTGGTGTCTAAATGTAGCCACCAATCAAGAAGCGCTACCCAGGTGCTGAACCAAATATGGGCTGGCTCCTAAACTTACATTCTTGCTTTTTCAAATAAAGATACTAAGAGAATGAAGAAAGTTTGATAATAGGAGTAAATTAGAAAGTTGCTTAAAACTGCATGCTCTATCTGAATCATGAAAGTTTAATTTCAACTAGACTATCCCTTTAACTGATGAACTAAGCTAAGCAATTCACAAAGGGGAATAAAGTACATTAGTGAATTAAGGTAATTAGACCCCTGCCCCAATTATGCTCAGCGCAGTGCTTGATTAGAAGCATGGAGCACATTTAAAGCCCCCACCATAAAACCAGATGAGTATGAGACTCCATTTTTGAAATAGAGAAGCCCATCTTTCCTGTCATTAGTAGATAAAAAATATCAAAAATGGAAATCACATACCTAATGAACTTACTAAATGGGGGCAGTGGCACTAAATGAGCCCCACATCCTTATTGTGAATGGCTACTTTCATAAATCAGTGCACGGTATATGAAAAAAACTATTAAAAACAGGGGCGCTCTATTAAAAACAGGGGCGATCCTGAGTTTCAGGAGAAGAGGGTAAGTATTTGTAAAATACGGTGCAATGTAAACTTTCAGAAATGAAAGTGCCCCTGTTTTTAATAGTTTTTTAAAAAACAGTCACTGATTCATGAAAGTTGACATTCACTTTAAAGTAGCATATAACACACACAAACAATACCTTTCACATGAAAGAGGGGAATACCCACATTCAAATGAAAGGTCTTATGCCCCTTTAGATAGCGGGTGTTTGCCATGAAAATTACAGACATCTGTCAACTAGGTGCCTTGTATAGTGCGTTTGGCTTTAAAATGGACCCCAGCACCTCACTATACACACTTCAAAGTTGCAATTAAACCCTATGTTGAAGGAGAAGAGCCCCCTGTTTCAAATGATCACATTCTGAGGTGGCTATCAGTCACAACCTGACAAAACCACTGAGATATTAAACAAGTGGGATATACCTATTGTTAGCCCCACCATACACAGAGAAACACGAAATACTCTCATTTGAAAGTAAAATTCCTGCTCTTTCAGATGATTGGTCCTTTTGTCCTTCTGGCAGCAGAGTGTTTGTAATAACAATAGCTAATGCCTCATAGCATTGGTTTTAGGAAGTTCTGATACGTTTTAATAGGCCTTTATTACCTCAATACCAAATAAATATATCCCATGTTATGCCAATAAATTATCATCCTCTGGCAGTATCCTTTAGCCTCATTGTTGGTCTCTGAACTAATAAATAAAATACAGGAACAAAAATGTTTTGGTAAATTAGGTATCTGTAAAAGCAGTTGATATGTTTTAATATTTTATATCAGTTTATTTATCATTTAGCTATTTTATATTTAGTGGAATTTTTTTATTTATTTATTTTTATATTCTTATTATTTATATTTTTGTTGCTATACTGAGATAAGATCATGCATACATTGTCAAAATGAGGTAAGCCACTCTTGTGGGAAATAGGAATATTGTGTCATATTAAAATGTATTTGATATTTTTATGGTCAGACATTTTAGACCTACTCATTTTCTGCATAAATTACAAGATGGTGCTAAGTGACAAATATAACAAACGTTATCTTCTGATTTTGAATAATTAAATATTTGAACAATATAAGTATAGCTCCATCATTTTGATGTTTTGGGAAGATAGACTGATGCTAAATATGAGATCATAAAAATTAGTGTTTGACCCCAATGCTTCTATTTACTATATAAGCCATAGACGTGACAAACAATGTATATCTTTTTTATGTATTTATTTATTTTCATTTCATTTTGTGACATTTTCCCATTGAAAACATTTTCTGGTAACTAAACTTATTTTAGGAATCGGCTAGATTACGAGTTGTGCAGTTAGCTGAAAAAGCAGCATTAACAGGTCCTAACGCTGCTTTTTCACTACCGCTGGTATTACGAGTCTTGCAGGTTTAGGGGCACCGCACACTTTTTTGGCCTTACCGCAAACCGACTTACGTAAACTTTGTAAAGTCTTTTTCTATGGGACTTCCATAGCGCCGGTATTACGAGTCTGTCCTGGGAGGTCAAAAAGTGAGCGGTACACACTCTACCTCCAAGATCCCTAACGAATTTTAAAGTCAATAGTTATGAGTTTTACACTACAATGCCGTAGCATAAAACTCATAACTAAAGTGCTAAAAAGTACACTAACACCCAAAAACTACCTATTAACCCCTAAACCGAGGCCCTCCAGCATCGCAAACACTATAATAAAATTTTTAACCCCAAATATGCTGCTCCAGACATCGAATAAACATGTTAACCCCTAAACCTCCGCACTCCCACCTCGCAAACACTAGTTAAATATTATTAACCCCTAATCTGCCGTCCCTAACATCACCGCCACCTACGTTATATTTATTAACTCCTAATCTTCTGCTCCGGACATCGCCACCACCTACATTATATTTATTAACCCCTAATCTGCTGCCCCCAACATCGCCGCCACCTACCTACATTTATTAACCCCTAATCTGCCGTCCCCAACGTCGACGCCACTATATTAAATTTATTAACCCCTAAACATAAGTCTAACCCTAACCTTAACACACCCTAACTTAAATATAATTTAAATAAATCTAAATAAAATTACTATCATTAACTACATTATTCCTATTTAAAACTAAATACTTACATATAAAATATACCCTAAGCTAGCTACAATATAGCTAATAGTTACATTGTAGCTAGCTTAGGGTTTATTTTTATTTTACAGGGAAGTTTGTAATTATTTTTTAAGATTTAAACTTTTTATTGAGGTATAAATCAAGACATATACAATGGGCATGTCAGAAAAAAAAGTAGACAACAAAATTACTTTCAGACATATTGTGAATACAGCTATACAAAATAACTAGGTTGTGTGTAACTGTCAATAGTGAAGAATGTAATATACCATATGTCTTGCTATCGATATAAACCCTCTACTGGTCATGTGAGGCCTCTGTTGGCCCTCTTAGTATTACTATACATACAAAAATTCAGAGGGTTATCATGTTCACTAGGGGACTACTCTTGAGTCCCTAAAGAAAACCTCTACTTTTATATCTTTAACTCTGTGAACTGAATGTTTAGGACATAGATCATATATATACAAGCAAATATATAACAATGTGTCTGTATACAAATAATAATATGAGGCCATATGTGGACCTCCAGGACTATATTAAGCATATCTACAATGCATATCAATACTAGTAACAGGAGTATCTAAGATATTGAGACATGTCGTAATAAAATTGACTTTGGGGACCTGTAGAATTATAATGAACACCTATATACTGACTAGCAGCTCTATACGGCTCAACCACAATCTCATATTTGTCCCAATCTGAGCCGAGTATGAAAACTCGTTAGTGACTTTACATCAGTATAAAGAAGAGCTTTGAACTAAGATTAACATACATGGTAATATACATACAAACATATAAACTGATGGTAATAAAACAAAAACATGAGACTCCCAACCAATAAATGTTTCTTTCAGAGTCTAAATTAAAATACGATATGCTTATAGGAATAATACAGCGAGCAGTGGATATTTGTATGAGATTGCAATATGGGCTTACTCGTAAGAATAGGAACTTAACTCTTTAATCATTCAGAGGAACAATTGTAACATACAAACATATTATATAGAGTATCATAGCTTCTTGGAGTGTATATGACTTTAAAGGCAGCTAGACTAATAACTTAAGGGTTATCTAGACATAGAGGGTCCAATATCTTGGTCTGTACAGCTCTATGTGCAGCGGGGTTAGTAATTACCCTGGAAAGGAAAATACAATTGCATTAAATCACTGAGACTAATTAAAAACAACAATAGTATGCATTTAACATGAGTTCTGAATAGGGCCAGGATAGTCTCTAAAGAAACCCTCAATTCTCTGACCAAGAGATCATCATATAGAGGAGTCAGAGGAATAGTTATGCATAGGTATTAATAGGCTTAGAATAATCAAGATGAAGACCTGGAAAGTTTTATGTTCATCCACAAGGCAATTCTGAGTTTACTAAGCCATAACTCTGGATTGAAGAGCTATCCCATTCCGGACCTAGGGGACAAGCGTGGCATGATAAAAGTACTGCTGACAGGCCCGTTAAAAGCATCTTTGTAGCACGGTCCGTCATCTGTGTCAGGGATTTTCTCTCGAGCAATTGCCCCCCACTGCCAAAGCATACCTCGCTGCCCATCCACATCATTGGAGTGGGGAGAGTGACACAATAGGGATCGCTTCAGGTCATCAAAGCCTTCGTGATGTAGCTTGGTGTCGGAGACTCGGCCATGCCGCATCCTCCTCTGGTAGGACTCTATTTTGCCATGCCTCTGAGATAAGTTGAACAGTTGCTCGCTATTAGCTTCATCCGTTATCGGACAGGAAGGCACATTCCAAGTCCTCATAGGGACCAAAGCCCAAGACCTCTCTCCAATCTCAGTGTCCTCTCGATTTTCCTTTTCTGGAGGAGCACTGTCGGCTGTACTTACTATTGCAGCACTTTCGGCAGGCAGCTGTCCCATTGATACGGACATCGCTGATGTCTCCAATTTTACAGGTTCTAGGATAGAGACGTTAAGTAAAGGCCGCATAGTCCCTGTACCAGGAACCTGAACTCCCAGTAGCTCCAGTTCCCCGTCTCTCTCCCACGCCTTCGCCAATGCCTCAGAAAGGCGCGTGAAGCGATCACAGAGAAAATGATCTAATGTCTCCAATAAACGGGTTTGAAAAGAATCCATAATGGGTTTAGGAATTCCAATTTTTCTGAATTGCTGTTCCTTATAGTTTGATTGCAGCTATCTTAGCTGTTAAACCTGGCTAAACAGGAAAATGGGAGGGCGGATGAGGGTCAGGGCTGTTAGCAGGCTTCCGATGAACACCCCATCATTTGCAGATTAATCGTGTGCAGAACAGAATAAAAGTTATATATATCTGCTCCCTAAAGAACAGGCTTTTCTGCAGTGTTAAGGAATATCTTAGATTGTCAATCTGCTAAGCGATAATCAGTAGATTTATCTGCTCAAGTATGCAGCTATTTTAAAAAGCAGCCATCAAGGTCGATGTTCGGACACGCCCCCCCCCCCCCCCCGTTTGTAATTATTTTAACTAAGTAGAATAGTTATTAAATAGATATTAACTATTTTATAACTACCTAGTTAAATAAATACAAATTTTCCTGTAAAATAAAACCTAACCTAAGTTACAGTAACGAATTACACTACACTATAATTAAATAAATTCCCTACATTAGATACAATTAAATAAATTAAATTAAATTAGCTAAATCACAAAACCCCCCCACTAAATTACAGAAAATAAAAAACAAATTGCTGATCTTTAAACTAATTACACCTAATCTAATAGCCCTATCAAAATAAAAAAGCCCCCCCAAAATAAAAAAAATAAAAAAAACCCTAGCCTAAACTAAACACACCCCCCCCCAACAGTAAAACCCACCACCCACATAACCAACCCCCTAAATAAAATACTAACTAAAATAACCTAAGCTCCCCATTGCCCTGAAAAGAGAATTTGTATGGGCATTGCCCTTAAAAGGGCATTTAGCTCTATTGCGGCCCAAAGTCCCTAACCTAAAAAATAAACCCACCCAAAACGCCCTTAAAAAAATCCTAACACCAATCCCCGAAGATTCACTTACCGGGAGAAGTCTTCATCCAAGCGGCAAGATGTCCCCAACGAAGCCGGCAGAAGTGGTCCTTCAGACGGCCAGAAGTGGTCCTCCAGACGGGCAGAAGTGGTCCTCTCCAGACGGGCAGAAGTCTTCATCCAGGCGGCATCTTCTATCTTCATCCTTTCGGCACGGAGAGGGTCCATTTTCAAGACATCCGACGCGGAGCATCCCTTCTTCCGATGGCTTCTTCATAATGAATATCACTTTAAGTGACGTCATCCAAGATGGCGTCCCTTAGATTCTGATTGGCTGATAGAATTCTATCAGCCAATCGGAATTAAGGTAGAAAAAATCCTATTGGCTGATGCAATCATCAAATAGGATTGAACTTCAATCCTATTGGCTGTTCCAATTAGCCAATAGAATTGAGCTTGCATTCTATTGGCTGATTGGAACAGCCAATAGAATGCCATCTCAATCCTATTGGCTGATTGCACCGTCGGAAGAAGAGGATGCACGCGTCGGATGTCTTGAAGATGGACCCGCTCCGTGCCGGAAGGATGAAGATAGAAGATGCCGACTGGATGAAAACTTCTGCCCATCTGGAGGACCACTTCTGCCCATCTGGAGGACCACTTCTGCCGGCTTCGTTGAGGACATCTTGCCGCTTGGATGAAGACTTTTCCCGGTAAGTGAATCTTCGGGGGTTAGTGTTAGGATTTTTTTAAGGGTGTATTGGGTGGGTTTATTTTTTAGGTTAGGGATTTTGGGTCGCAATAGAGCTAAATGCCCTTTTAATGGCAATGCCCATGCAAATATCCTTTTCAGGGCAATGGGGAGCTTAGTTTTTTAGTTAGTATTTTATTTGGGGGGTTGGTTGTGTGGGTGGTAGGTTTTACTGTTGGGGGGGGTGGTGTTTGTATTTTTTTTACAGGAAAAAGAGCTGATTTCTTTGGGGCAATGCCCAGCAAAAGGCCCTTTTAAGGGCTATTAGTAGTTTAGTTTAGGCTAGTTTCTTTTTATTTTGATGGGGCTATTAGATTAGGTGTAATTAGTTTAAAGATCTGTAATCTGTTTTTTATTTTCTGTAATTTAGTGTTTGTTTGTTTTTTGTGATTTAGCTAATTTAATTTAATTTATTTAATTGTATTTAATGTAGGGAATGTATTTAATTATAGTGTAAGGTTAGGTGTTATTGTAACTTAGGTTAGGTTTTATTTTACAGGTAAATTTGTATTTATTTTAGCTAGGTAGTTATTAAATAGTTGCCTGTAAAAAAAAAACCCTAAGCTAGCTACAATGTAACTATTAGTTATGTTGTAGCTAGCTTAGGGTTTATTTTATAGGTAAGTATTTAGTTTTAAATAGGAATAATGTAGTTAATGATAGTAATTTTATTTAGATTTATTTAAATTATATTTAAGTTATGGGATGTTAGGGTTAGACAGGTTTAGGGGTTAATAAATTTAATATAGTGGCGGCGACGTTGGGGGTGGCAGATTAGGGGTTAATAAGTGTAGGTAGGTTGCAACGACATTGGGGGCGGCAGATTAGGGTTTAATAAATATAATGTAGGTGTCAGCGATGTTGGGGGCAGCAGATTAGGGGTTCATAAGTATAATGTAGATGGTGGCGGTGTCAGGAGCGGCAGATTTTGGGTTAATAAATATAATGCAGCTGTCGGCGATGTTGGGGGCGGCAGATTAGGGGTTAATAAGTGTAAGATTAGGGGTGTTTAGACTCGGGGTTTATGTTAGGGTGTTAGGTGTAAACATAAAATGTGTTTCCCCATAGGAATCAATGGGGCTGCGTTACTGAGTTTGACGCTGCTTTTTTGCAGGTGTTAGACTTTATCTCAGCCGGCTCTCCCCATTGATGTCTATGTGGAAATCGTGCACGAGCATGTACAACCAGCTCACCGCTGACTTAAGCAGCGCTGGTATTGGAGTGAGATATGGAGCTAAATTTTGCTCTTCACTCACTTCTTGCCATTTAACGCCGGGTTTCTGAAAACCCGTAATACCAGCGCTGCAGGTAAGTGAGCAGTGAGAAAAAACTGCTTGTTAGCACCACATAGCCCCTAATGCAAAACTCGTAATCTCGCCGAGTGTAATTTATGTATAAATGCAATGAGTGAGAAACAACTAAAAACTGTAGCACAGGTTCAGCACTTACGAGGTTAACCCCTAAGGGAAGTTTGATTGTGTGCAAGTTGCAATTGATAGACAAATGGTTGGTGTTATGCAAGTACCTATCACTATTTATTGCAGCATATAGATATATCTTTTTGACATCATGAATTCAAAACAGTTACTATCATAATGGAAAAGCCCTAATGCAAATGTAATATAAATAAATCTCATATTCATTGTAATTGATTCTAATTGCATTTTTGACAATGTGAAAAATTCATCAGAGAGACAGAGCATTGCTTTGCATACAGCTAAACAGAAATGTGACAGAACACTATTAGTGCACTATAGTCACAGCATTGCTCTGCATACAGCTAAACAGAAATGTGACAGAACACTATTAGTGCAGTATAGTCACAGCATTGCTCTGCATACAGCTAAACAGAAATGTGACAGAACACTATTAGTGCACTATAGTCACAGCATTGCTCTGCATACAGCTAAACAGAAATGTGACAGAACACTATTAGTGCAGTATAGTCACAGCATTGGTCTGCATACAGCTAAACAGAAATGTGACAGAACACTATTAGTGCACTATAGTCACAGCATTGCTCTGCATACAGCTAAACAGAAATGTGACAGAACACTATTAGTGCAGTATAGTCACAGCATTGCTCTGCATACAGCTAAACAGAAATGTGACAGAGCACTATTAGTGCAGTATAGTCACAGCATTGCTCTGCATACAGCTAAACAGAAATGTGACAGAACACTATTAGTGCAGTATAGTCACAGCATTGCTCTACATACAGCTAAACAGAAATGTAACAGAACACTATTAGTGCAGTATAGTCACAGCATTGCTCTACATACAGCTAAACAGAAATGTGACAGAACACTATTAGTGCACTATAGTCACAGCATTGCTCTGCATACAGCTAAACAGAAATGTGACAGAACACTATTAGTGCAGTATAGTCACAGCATTGCTCTGCATACAGCTAAACAGAAATGTGACAGAACACTATTAGTGCACTATAGTCACAGCATTGCTGTGCATAAAGCTAAACAGAAATGTGACAGAACGATATTAGTGCAGTATAGTCACAGCATTGCTCTGCATACAGCTAAACAGAAATGTGACAGAACACTATTAGTGCAGTATAGTCACAGCATTGCTCTGCATACAGCTAAACAGAAATGTGACAGAACACTATTAGTACACTATAGTCACAGCATTGCTCTGCATACAGCTAAACAGAAATGTGACAGAACACTATTAGTGCAGTATAGTCACAGCATTGGTCTGCATACAGCTAAACAGAAATGTGACAGAACACTATTAGTGCAGTACAGTCACAGCATTGCTCTGCATACAGCTAAACAGAAATGTGACAGAACACTATTAGTGCACTATAGTCACAGCATTGCTCTGCATACAGCTAAACAGAAATGTGACAGAACACTATTAGTGCAGTATAGTCACAACATTGGTCTGCATACAGCTAAACAGAAATGTGACAGAACACTATTAGTGCAGTACAGTCACAGCATTGCTCTGCATACAGCTAAACAGAAATGTGACAGAACACTATTAGTGCACTATAGTCACAGCATTGCTTTGCATACAGCTAAACAGAAATGTGACAGAACACTATTAGTGCACTATAGTCACAGCATTGCTCTGCATACAGCTAAACAGAAATGTGACAGAACACTATTAGTGCAGTATAGTCACAGCATTGGTCTGCATACAGCTAAACAGAAATGTGACAGAACACTATTAGTGCAGTACAGTCACAGCATTGCTCTGCATACAGCTAAACAGAAATGTGACAGAACACTATTAGTGCACTATAGTCACAGCATTGCTCTGCATACAGCTAAACAGAAATGTGACAGAACACTATTAGTGCACTATAGTCACAGCATTGCTCTGCATACAGCTAAACAGAAATGTGACAGAACACTATTAGTGCACTATAGTCACAGCATTGCTCTGCATACAGCTAAACAGAAATGTGACAGAACACTATTAGTGCACTATAGTCACAGCATTGCTCTGCATACAGCTAAACAGAAATGTGACAGAACACTATTAGTGCAGTATAGTCACAGCATTGCTCTGCATACAGCTAAACAGAAATTTGACAGAATAGAATTAGTGCAGTACAGTCACAGCATTGCTCTGCATACAGCTAAACAGAAATGTGACAGAACACTATTAGTGCACTATAGTCACAGCATTGCTCTGCATACAGCTAAACAGAAATGTGACAGAACACTATTAGTGCACTATAGTCACAGCATTGCTCTGCATACAGCTAAACAGAAATAACAGAACACAATTAGTGCACTATAGTCACAGCATTGCTCTACAAACAGCTAAACAGAAATGTGACAGAACACTATTAGTGCAATATAGTCACTGTTTAGCTGTATGCAGAGCAATGCTGTGACTACAGTGTTACATTCAATTACCTCTGCAGCAAAGCCCTGGTGTGACTATAGTGCACTAATAGTGTTCTGTCACATTTCTGTTTAACTGTATGCAGAGCAATGCTGTGACTATAGTGCACTAATAGTGTTCTGTCACATTTCTGTTTAGCTGTATGCAGACCAATGCTGTGTCTATACTGCACTAATAGTGTTCTGTCACATTTCTGTTTAGCTAAACAGATATGTGGCAGAACACTATTAGTGCAGTATAGTCACAGCATTGCTATGCATACAGCTAAACAGAAATGTGACAGAACACTATTAGTGCAGTATAGTCACAGCATTGCTCTGCATACAGCTAAACAGAAATGTGACAGAAAACTATTACTGCAGTATAGTCCCAGCATTGCTCTGCATACAGCTAAACAGAAATGTAACAGAACACTATTAGTGCACTATAGTCACAGCATTGCTCTGCATACAGCTAAACAGAAATGTGACAGAACACTATTAGTGCAGTATAGTCACAGCATTGCTCTGCATACAGCTAAACAGAAATGTGACAGAACACTATTAGTGCAGTATAGTCACAGCATTGCTCTGCATACAGCTAAACAGATATGTGACAGAACACTATTAGTGCAGTATAGTCACAGCATTGCTCTGCATACAGCTAAACAGAAATGTGACAGAACACTATTAGTGCACTATAGTCACAGCATTGCTGTGCATAAAGCTAAACAGAAATGTGACAGAACGATATTAGTGCAGTATAGTCACAGCATTGCTCTGCATACAGCTAAACAGAAATGTGACAGAACACTATTAGTGCAGTATAGTCACAGCATTGCTCTACATACAGCTAAACAGAAATGTGACAGAACACTATTAGTGCACTATAGTCACAGCATTGCTCTGCATACAGCTAAACATAAATGTGACAGAACACTATTAGTGCAGTATAGTCACAGCATTGCTATGCATACAGCTAAACAGAAATGTGACAGAACACTATTAGTGCACTATAGTCACAGCATTGCTCTGCATACAGCAAAACAGAAATGTGACAGGACACTATTAGTGCACTATAGTCACAGCATTGCTCTGCCTACAGCTTAACAGAAATGTGACAGAACACTATTAGTGCAGTATAGTCACAGCATTGCTCTGCATAAAGCTAAACAGAAATGTGACAGAACACTATTAGTGCACTATAGTCACAGCATTGCTCTGCATACAGCTAAACAGAAATGTGACAGAACACTATTAGTGCAGTATAGTCACAGCATTGGACTGCATACAGCTAAACAGAAATGTGACAGAACACTATTAGTGCAGTATAGTCACAGCATTGCTATGCATACAGCTAAACAGAAATGTGACAGAACACTATTAATGCAATATAGTCACAGCATTGCTCTGCATACAGCTAAACAGAAAAGTGACAGAACACTATTAGTGCACTATAGTCACAGCATTGCTCTGCATACAGCTAAACAGAAATGTGACAGAACACTATTAGTGCAGTATAGTCACAACATTGCTCTGCATACAGCTAAACAGAAATGTGACAGAACACTATTAGTGCAGTATAGTCACAGCATTGCTCTACAAACAGCTAAACAGAAATGTGACAGAACACTATTAGTGCAATATAGTCACAGCATTGCTCTGCATACAGCTAAACAGAAATGTGACAGAACACTATTAGTGCACTATAGTCACAGCATTGCTCTGCATACAGCTAAGCATAAATGTGACAGAACACTATTAGTGCACTATAGTCACAGCATTGCTCTGCCTACAGCTAAACAGAAATGTGACAGAACACTATTAGTGCAGTATAGTCACAGCATTGCTCTGCATACAGCTAAACAGAAATGTGACAGAACACTATTAGTGCACTATAGTCACAGCATTGCTCTGCATACAGCTAAACAGAAATGTGACAGAACACTATTAGTGCAGTATAGTCACAGCATTGGTCTGCATACAGCTAAACAGAAATGTGACAGGACACTATTAGTGCAGTATAGTCACAGCATTGCTCTGCATACAGCTAAACAGAAATGTGACAGAACACTATTAGTGCAGTATAGTCTCAGCATTGCTCTGCATACAGCTAGACAGAAATGTGACAGAACACTATTAGTGCAGTATAGTCACAGCATTGGTCTGCATACAGCTAAACAGAAATGTGACAGGACACTATTAGTGCAGTATAGTCACAGCATTGCTCTGCATACAGCTAAACAGAAATGTGACAGAACACTATTGGTGCAGTATAGTCACAGCATTGCTCTGCATACAGCTAAACAGATATGTGACAGAACACTATTAGTGCACTATAGTCACAGCATTGCTCTGCATACAGCTAAACAGAAATGTGACAGAACACTATTAGTGCACTATAGTCACAGCATTGCTGTGCATAAAGCTAAACAGAAATGTGACAGAACGATATTAGTGCAGTATAGTCACAGCATTGCTCTGCATACAGCTAAACAGAAATGTTACAGAACACTATTAGTGCAGTATAGTCACAGCATTGCTCTGCATACAGCTAAACAGAAATGTGACAGAACACTATTAGTACACTATAGTCACAGCATTGCTCTGCATACAGCTAAACAGAAATGTGACAGAACACTATTAGTGCAGTATAGTCACAGCATTGGTCTGCATACAGCTAAACAGAAATGTGACAGAACACTATTAGTGCAGTACAGTCACAGCATTGCTCTGCATACAGCTAAACAGAAATGTGACAGAACACTATTAGTGCACTATAGTCACAGCATTGCTCTGCATACAGCTAAACAGAAATGTGACAGAACACTATTAGTGCACTATAGTCACAGCATTGCTCTGCATACAGCTAAACAGAAATGTGACAGAACACTATTAGTGCACTATAGTCACAGCATTGCTCTGCATACAGCTAAACAGAAATGTGACAGAACACTATTAGTGCACTATAGTCACAGCATTGCTCTGCATACAGCTAAACAGAAATGTGACAGAACACTATTAGTGCAGTATAGTCACAGCATTGCTCTGCATACAGCTAAACAGAAATGTGACAGAATAGTATTAGTGCAGTACAGTCACAGCATTGCTCTGCATACAGCTAAACAGATATCTGACAGAACACTATTAGTGCAGTATAGTCACAGCATTGCTCTGCATACAGCTAAACAGAAATGTGACAGAACACTATTAGTGCACTATAGTCACAGCATTGCTCTGCATACAGCTAAACAGAAATGACAGAACACAATTAGTGCACTATAGTCACAGCATTGCTCTACAAACAGCTAAACAGAAATGTGACAGAACACTATTAGTGCAATATAGTCACTGTTTAGCTGTATGCAGAGCAATGCTGTGACTACAGTGTTACATTCAATTACATCTGCAGCAAAGCCCTGGTGTGACTATAGTGCACTAATAGTGTTCTGTCACATTTCTGTTTAACTGTATGCAGAGCAATGCTGTGACTATAGTGCACTAATAGTGTTCTGTCACATTTCTGTTTAGCTGTATGCAGACCAATGCTGTGTCTATACTGCACTAATAGTGTTCTGTCACATTTCTGTTTAGCTAAACAGATATGTGGCAGAACACTATTAGTGCAGTATAGTCACAGCATTGCTATGCATACAGCTAAACAGAAATGTGACAGAACACTATTAGTGCAGTATAGTCACAGCATTGCTCTGCATACAGCTAAACAGAAATGTGACAGAACACTATTACTGCAGTATAGTCCCAGCATTGCTCTGCATACAGCTAAACAGAAATGTAACAGAACACTATTAGTGCACTATAGTCACAGCATTGCTCTGCATACAGCTAAACAGAAATGTGACAGAACACTATTAGTGCAGTATAGTCACAGCATTGCTCTGCATACAGCTAAACAGATATGTGACAGAACACTATTAGTGCAGTATAGTCACAGCATTGCTCTGCATACAGCTAAACAGAAATGTGACAGAACACTATTAGTGCACTATAGTCACAGCATTGCTGTGCATAAAGCTAAACAGAAATGTGACAGAACGATATTAGTGCAGTATAGTCACAGCATTGCTCTGCATACAGCTAAAAAGAAATGTGACAGAACACTATTAGTGCAGTATAGTCACAGCATTGCTCTACATACAGCTAAACAGAAATGTGACAGAACACTATTAGTGCACTATAGTCACAGCATTGCTCTGCATACAGCTAAACATAAATGTGACAGAACACTATTAGTGCAGTATAGTCACAGCATTGCTATGCATACAGCTAAACAGAAATGTGACAGAACACTATTAGTGCACTATAGTCACAGCATTGCTCTGCATACAGCTAAACAGAAATGTGACAGAACACTATTAGTACATTATAGTCACAGCATTGCTCTGCATACAGCTAAACAGAAATGTGACAGAACACTATTAGTGCAGTATAGTCACAGCATTGGTCTGCATACAGCTAAACAGAAATGTGACAGAACACTATTAGTGCAGTACAGTCACAGCATTGCTCTGCATACAGCTAAACAGAAATGTGACAGAACACTATTAGTGCACTATAGTCACAGCATTGCTCTGCATACAGCTAAACAGAAATGTGACAGAACACTATTAGTGCACTATAGTCACAGCATTGCTCTGCATACAGCTAAACAGAAATGTGACAGAACACTATTAGTGCAGTACAGTCACAGCATTGCTCTGCATACAGCTAAACAGAAATGTGACAGAACACTATTAGTGCACTATAGTCACAGCATTGCTCTGCATACAGCTAAACAGAAATGTGACAGAACACTATTAGTGCAGTATAGTCACAGCATTGCTCTGCATACAGCTAAACAGAAATGTGACAGAATAGTATTAGTGCAGTACAGTCACAGCATTGCTCTGCATACAGCTAAACAGATATCTGACAGAACACTATTAGTGCAGTATAGTCACAGCATTGCTCTGCATACAGCTAAACAGAAATGTGACAGAACACTATTAGTGCACTATAGTCACAGCATTGCTCTGCATACAGCTAAACAGAAATGACAGAACACAATTAGTGCACTATAGTCACAGCATTGCTCTACAAACAGCTAAACAGAAATGTGACAGAACACTATTAGTGCAATATAGTCACTGTTTAGCTGTATGCAGAGCAATGCTGTGACTACAGTGTTACATTCAATTACCTCTGCAGCAAAGCCCTGGTGTGACTATAGTGCACTAATAGTGTTCTGTCACATTTCTGTTTAACTGTATGCAGAGCAATGCTGTGACTATAGTGCACTAATAGTGTTCTGTCACATTTCTGTTTAGCTGTATGCAGACCAATGCTGTGTCTATACTGCACTAATAGTGTTCTGTCACATTTCTGTTTAGCTAAACAGATATGTGGCAGAACACTATTAGTGCAGTATAGTCACAGCATTGCTATGCATACAGCTAAACAGAAATGTGACAGAACACTATTAGTGCAGTATAGTCACAGCATTGCTCTGCATACAGCTAAACAGAAATGTGACAGAACACTATTACTGCAGTATAGTCCCAGCATTGCTCTGCATACAGCTAAACAGAAATGTAACAGAACACTATTAGTGCACTATAGTCACAGCATTGCTCTGCATACAGCTAAACAGAAATGTGACAGAACACTATTAGTGCACTATAGTCACAGCATTGCTGTGCATAAAGCTAAACAGAAATGTGACAGAACGATATTAGTGCAGTATAGTCACAGCATTGCTCTGCATACAGCTAAACAGAAATGTGACAGAACACTATTAGTGCAGTATAGTCACAGCATTGCTCTACATACAGCTAAACAGAAATGTGACAGAACACTATTAGTGCACTATAGTCACAGCATTGCTCTGCATACAGCTAAACATAAATGTGACAGAACACTATTAGTGCAGTATAGTCACAGCATTGCTCTGCATACAGCAAAACAGAAATGTGACAGGACACTATTAGTGCACTATAGTCACAGCATTGCTCTGCCTACAGCTTAACAGAAATGTGACAGAACACTATTAGTGCAGTATAGTCACAGCATTGCTCTGCATACAGCTAAACAGAAATGTGACAGAACACTATTAGTGCACTATAGTCACAGCATTGCTCTGCATACAGCTAAACAGAAATGTGACAGAACACTATTAGTGCAGTATAGTCACAGCATTGGACTGCATACAGCTAAACAGAAATGTGACAGAACACTATTAGTGCAGTATAGTCACAACATTGCTCTGCATACAGCTAAACAGAAATGTGATAGAACACTATTAGTGCAGTATAGTCACAGCATTGCTCTACAAACAGCTAAACAGAAATGTGACAGAACACTATTAGTGCAATATAGTCACAGCATTGCTCTGCATACAGATAAACAGAAATGTGACAGAACACTATTAGTGCACTATAGTCACAGCATTGCTCTGCATACAGCTAAACATAAATGTGACAGAACACTATTAGTGCAGTATAGTCACAGCATTGCTATGCATACAGCTAAACAGAAATGTGACAGAACACTATTAGTGCACTATAGTCACAGCATTGCTCTGCCTACAGCTAAACAGAAATGTGACAGAACACTATTAGTGCAGTATAGTCACAGCATTGCTCTGCATACAGCTAAACAGAAATGTGACAGAACACTATTAGTGCACTATAGTCACAGCATTGCTCTGCATACAGCTAAACAGAAATGTGACAGAACACTATTAGTGCAGTATAGTCACAGCATTGGTCTGCATACAGCTAAACAGAAATGTGACAGGACACTATTAGTGCAGTATAGTCACAGCATTGCTCTGCATACAGCTAAACAGAAATGTGACAGAACACTATTAGTGCAGTATAGTCTCAGCATTGCTCTGCATACAGCTAAACAGAAATGTGACAGAACACTATTAGTGCAGTATAGTCACAGCATTGGTCTGCATACAGCTAAACAGAAATGTGACAGGACACTATTAGTGCAGTATAGTCACAGCATTGCTCTGCATACAGCTAAACAGAAATGTGACAGAACACTATTAGTGCAGTATAGTCACAGCATTGCTTTGCATACAGCTAAACAGAAATGTGACAGAACACTATTAGTGCAGTATAGTCACAGCATTGCTCTGCATACAGCTAAACAGAAATGTGACAGAACACTATTAGTGCAGAATAGTCACAGCATTGCTCTGCATACAGCTAAACAGAAATGTGACATAACACTATTAGTGCAGTATAGTCACAGCATTGCTCTGCATACAACTAAACAGAAATGTGACAGAACACTATTAGTGCAGTAATGTCACAGCATTGCTCTGCATACAGCCAAACAGAAATGTGACAGAACACTATTAGTGCAGTATAGTAACAGCATTGCTCTGCATACAACTAAACAGAAATGTGACAGAACACTATTAGTGCAATATAGTCACAGCATTGCTCTGCATACAGCTAAACAGAAATGTGACAGAGCACTATTAGTGCAGTATAGTCACAGCATTGGTCTGCATACAGCTAAACAGAAATGTGACAGAACACTATTAGTGCAGTACAGTCACAGCATTGCTCTGCATACAGCTAAACAGAAATGTGACAGAACACTATTAGTGCACTATAGTCACAGCATTGCTCTGCATACAGCTAAACAGAAATGTGACAGAACACTATTAGTGCACTATAGTCACAGCATTGCTCTGCATACAGCTATACAGAAATGTGACAGAACACTATTAGTGCAGTATAGTCACAGCATTGCTCTGCATACAGCTAAACAGAAATGTGACAGAATAGTATTAGTGCAGTACAGTCACAGCATTGCTCTGCATACAGCTAAACAGATATCTGACAGAACACTATTAGTGCAGTATAGTCACAGCATTGCTCTGCATACAGCTAAACAGAAAAGTGACAGAACACTATTAGTGCACTATAGTCACAACATTGCTCTGCATACAGCTAAACAGAAATGAAAGAACACTATTAGTGCACTATAGTCACAGCATTGCTCTACAAACAGCTACACAGAAATGTGACAGAACACTATTAGTGCAATATAGTCACTGTTTAGCTGTATGCAGAGCAATGCTGTGACTACAGTGTTACATTCAATTACCTCTGCAGCAAAGCCCTGGTGTGACTATAGTGCACTAATAGTGTTCTGTCACATTTCTGTTTAACTGTATGCAGAGCAATGCTGTGACTATAGTGCACTAATAGTGTTCTGTCACATTTCTGTTTAGCTGTATGCAGACCAATGCTGTGTCTATACTGCACTAATAGTGTTCTGTCACATTTCTGTTTAGCTAAACAGATATGTGGCAGAACACTATTAGTGCAGTATAGTCACAGCATTGTTCTGCACCCAGCGCTACGGAATTTGGCGGCGCTATACAAATAAATGATAATAATAATAATAATACAGCTAAACAGAAATGTGACAGAACACTATTACTGCAGTATAGTCCCAGCATTGCTCTGCATACAGCTAAACAGAAATGTGACAGAACACTATTAGTGCAGTATAGTCACAGCATTGCTCTGCATACAGCTATACAGAAATGTGACAGAACACTATTAGTGCAGTATAGTCACAGCATTGCTCTGCATACAGCTAACAGAAATGTGACAGAATAGTATTAGTGCAGTACAGTCACAGCATTGCTCTGCATACAGCTAAACAGATATCTGACAGAACACTATTAGTGCAGTATAGTCACAGCATTGCTCTGCATACAGCTAAACAGAAATGTGACAGAACACTATTAGTGCACTATAGTCACAGCATTGCTCTGCATACAGCTAAACAGAAATGTGACAGAACACTATTAGTGCACTATAGTCACAGCATTGCTCTGCATACAGCTAAACAGAAATGTGACAGAACACTATTAGTGCAGTATAGTCACAGCATTGCTCTGCATACAGCTAAACAGAAATGTGACAGAACACTATTAGTGCACTATAGTCACAGCATTGCTGTGCATAAAGCTAAACAGAAATGTGACAGAACGATATTAGTGCAGTATAGTCACAGCATTGCTCTGCATACAGCTAAACAGAAATGTGACAGAACACTATTAGTGCAGTATAGTCACAGCATTGCTCTACATACAGCTAAACAGAAATGTGACAGAACACTATTAGTGCACTATAGTCACAGCATTGCTCTGCATACAGCTAAACAGAAATGTGACAGAACACTATTAGTGCAGTATAGTCACAGCATTGCTATGTATACAGCTAAACAGAAATGTGACAGAACACTATTAGTGCACTATAGTCACAGCATTGCTCTGCATACAGCAAAACAGAAATGTGACAGGACACTATTAGTGCACTATAGTCACAGCATTGCTCTGCCTACAGCTTAACAGAAATGTGACAGAACACTATTAGTGCACTATAGTCACAGCATTGCTCTGCATACAGCTAAACAGAAATGTGAAAGAACACTATTAGTGCACTATAATCCCAGCATTGCTCTGCATACAGCTAAACAGAATTGTGACAGAACACTATTAGTGCAGTATAGTCACAGCATTGCTCTGCATACAGCTAAACAGAAATGTGACAGAACACTATTAGTGCACTATAGTCACAGCATTGCTCTGCATACAGCTAAACAGAAAAGTGACAGAACGATATTAGTGCAGTATAGTCACAGCATTGCTCTGCATACAGCTAAACAGAAATGTGACAGAACACTATTAGTGCAGTATAGTCACAGCATTGCTCTACATACAACTAAACAGAAATGTGACAGAACACTATTAGTGCACTATAGTCACAGCATTGCTCTGCATACAGCTAAACAGATATGTGACAGAACACTATTAGTGCAGTATAGTCACAGCATTGCCATGCATACAGCTAAACAGAAATGTGACAGAACACTATTAGTGCACTATAGTCACAGCATTGCTCTGCATACAGCAAAACAGAAATGTGACAGAACACTATTAGTGCACTATAGTCACAGCATTGCTCTGCCTACAGCTAAACAGAAATGTGACATAACACTATTAGTGCACTATAGTCACAGCATTGCTCTGCATACAGCTAAACAGAAATGTGACAGAACACTATTAGTGCACTATAGTCACAGCATTGCTCTGCATACAGCTAAACAGAAATGTGACAGAACACTATTAGTGCACTTTAGTCACAGCATTGCTCTGCATACAGCTGAACAGAAATGTGACAGAACACTATTAGTGCAGTATAGTCACAGCATTGCTATGCATACAGCTAAACAGAAATGTGACAGAACAGTATTAGTGCACTATAGTCACAGCATTGCTCTGCATACAGCTAAACAGATATCTGACAGAACACTATTAGTGCAGTATAGTCACAGCATTGCTCTGCATACAGCTAAACAGATATCTGACAGAACACTATTAGTGCAGTATAGTCACAGCATTGCTCTGCATACAGCTAAACAGAAATATGACAGAACACTATTATTGCAGTAAAGTCACAGCATTGCTCTGCATACAGCTAAACAGAAATGTGACAGAACACTATTAGTGCACTATAGTTACAGCATTGCTCTGCATACAGCTAAACAGAAATGTGACAGAACACTATTAGTGCACTATAGTCACAGCATTGCTCTACAAACAGCTAAACAGAAATGTGACAGAACACTATTAGTGCAATATAGTCACTGTTTAGCTGTATGCAGAGCAATGCTGTGACTACAGTGTTACATTCAATTACCTCTGCAGCAAAGCCCTGGTGTGACTATAGTGCACTAATATCGTTCTGTCACATTTCTGTTTAACTGTATGCAGAGCAATGCTGTGACTATAGTGCACTAATAGTGTTCTGTCACATTTCTGTTTAGCTGTATGCAGACCAATGCTGTGTCTATACTGCACTAATAGTGTTCTGTCACATTTCTGTTTAGCTAAACAGATATGTGACAGAACACTATTAGTGCAGTATAGTCACAGCATTGCTCTGCATAAAGCTAAACAGAAATGTGACAGAACACTATTAGTGCAATATAGTCACAGCATTGCTCTGCATACAGCTAAACAGAAATGTGACAAAACACTATTAGTGCAGTATAGTCACAGCATTGCTCTGTATATAGCTAAACAGAAATGTGACAGAACACTATTAGTGCAGTATAGTCACATCATTGCTCTGCATACAGCTAAACAGAAATGTGACAGAACACTATTAGTGCACTATAGTCACAGCATTGCTCTGCATACAGCTAAACAGAAATGTGACAGAACACTAGTAGTGCAGTATAGTCACAGCATTCCTCTGCATACAGCTAAACAGAAATGTGACAGAACACTGTTAGTGCAGTGTAGTCACAGCATTGCTCTGTATACAGCTAAACAGAAATGTGACAGAACACTATTAGTGCAATATAGTCACAGCAGGGCTCTGCTGCAGAGGTAATTGAATGTAACACTCTGTGGAATCAGGTGGAAGTACCTGAATTACATCCCTGTAAGGTGCTGGCAGGTAACAAAGAGAATTCAGTGGGAAACCACAGCTTATCATGCTTGTGAGAGAAGTTTGCACAAGGATTCGGTAGCCTTTGTTTTATGTCCTGCTCTCTGACGGTTTGTCTTCCTCGGCACATACCTGACATTCCTGAGGAAGAAAGACGAGATCAGGGGCTTAGAAAGCCTGATTGCTAATATTTATATTTCTTGCCCGCTCTTTATCCGGCATTAGTTTATAAGCTCCGGCAGAAGCTGAAAGACATAATTATGTGCACAACTCGGTGTGCCAAAGTATTGTCAAGGTTCTGACTAATGGAGCCAAAATAGTCTCTCCTTGGCTGATGTGAAGAGTCCTAGCGGTGAGATGTGCAGAGTATCAGCTTCCTAATTAGTGTTAATTAACCTGTGTTCCTTATTGACCGATAGGAGAAAGAGACTGTCGTCTAGATAACGAGTTTTGCGCTAAACAGGGTGCAAAAAGAACGCCAAAAAAATTGCGTTATTTTACTCTCCATAGCGCTGTCATTATGAGTTACTGAAAAGCCTCCTTGTGCTGTGTTTTATGGTGCGTACCGTACAAAAGCCAAAGGGCTGATTTGACGTGCTTGTGCTCGCTTTCCCCTATAGACATCATTAGGGAGAAAGTGTTAGAAAAAAAAACCACGAAGTGCGGATTGGAGATCACTGTTATGCAACCCCTTTGATGTTTATGGGGAAAAGAAAATTACATTTAAACCTAACACCCTAACATAAACCCAACCCCTAATCCGCCGCTCCCCAACATTGCCGCTACTAAATAAAGATTTTAACCCCTAATCTGCTGCTCCTCAACATCGCCGCCACTAAATAAAGTTATTAACCCCTAATCCATCTCTCCCTGACATCGCTGACAACTAAATTAATGTTATGAACCCCTAATCCACCGCTCCCTGACATTGCCGACACTAATAAAAGCTATTAACCCCTAATCCTCTGCTCCTCGACATCCCCGACACTAAATAAAGTTATTAACCCCTAATCCGCCTCACCCCGACATCGCCGCCACTAAATATAGTTATTAACCCCTAATCTGCCACTTCCCAACATCGCCGGCCCCCCACATAGCAAAACACTAAATTAAACTATTAACCCCTAAACCTAACAACCCTTAACTTTAAATTAAAATTACAATATAACTATCTTGAAATAAATAAAAACTTACCTGTGAAATAAAAAAACCTAAGTATAAAATATAAATTAACCTAACATTACTATTCTAATAAACTAAAAAAACTACCAATTAAAAAATCTAAATGACAAATTTAAAAAAACCTCACTACTAAAAAAATTTAAAAATCTAAAATTACAAAAAATGATAAACACTAAATTACGAAAAATAAAAAACACTAAGATTACAAAAAATAATAAATGAAATTTTCAAAATTAAAAACAATTACACCTAATCTAATAGCCCTATAAAAATAAAAAAGCCCCCCAAATACCCCCCTTCAATAAACTACCAATAGCCCTTAAAAGGGCATTTTGTAGGGCATTGCCCTAATTTAAACAACTCTTTTACCTGTAAAAAAAAATACAAAGTCCCGCCACCAGTAAAACCCACCACCCAACCAACCCCCCAAAATAAAAACCTTACTCTAAAAAAAGGGGCATTTGTATGGGCATTACCAATAGCCAATAGGATTTCAGTAGCTCTCATCGTATTGGCTGTTTTGAATTTGAAGAATCGAATCAGCCAATAGGAATGCAAGGTATGCCATTTTGAAACTTCAGTGTATGGCGGTGACCGTATGAAGAGGACGCTCCGAGCGGGATGTCATCGCCAGTCGAGGATAGCTCCGCGCTGCCAGTATGAAAATAGAAGACGGCCCCTCAATGGATGAAGATGTCGTTGCCTGGATGAAGATTTTTTTCCCCCCTAGATGTAAATGGATGTCCTTTAAATGGCAGTGAAAAAGAGCTGAATGCCCTTTTAAGGGCAATGCCCATACAAATGCCCCTTTAGGGGCAATAGATAGCTTAGGTTTTTTTTAGAGTTAGGTTTTTTATTTGGGGGGTTGGTTGCGTGGTGGATTTTACTTTTGGTGGGACTTTATATTTTTTTACAGGTAAAAGAGATGTTTAACTTAGGGCAATGCCCTACAAAAGGCCCTTTTAAGGGCTATTAGTAGTTTATTGTAGGTTAGGGAGTTTTTTTATTTTGTGGGGACTTTTTTATTTTTATTAGGTGTAATTGTTTTTATTTTTGATAATTTTGTTTATTATTTTTGTAATCTTAGTGTTTTTTATTTTATATAATTTAGTGTTTATTAATTTTTTCGTAATGTTAGATTTTTTTAAATTTGTAATTTAGATTTTTTAATTGGTTGTTTTTTTATTTTATTAGAATAGTAATGTTAGGTTAATTTATAGTTTAAACTTAGGGTTTTTTTATTTCACAGGTAAGTTTTTATTTATTTTAAGATAGTTATATTGTAATTTTAATTTAAAGTTAGAGGATTTTAGGTTTAGGGGTTAATAGTTTAATTTAGTGTTTTGCGATGTGGGGGCCAGCAGTTTAGGGGTTAATAGGTTTAGTTTAGTAGTTACGATGTGGGGGACTGGTGGTTTAGGAGTTATTAGGTTTATTTAGTGTCGGCAATGTCAGGGAGCGGCGGTTTAGGGGTTAATATATTTAAATAGTGTTGACGATATGGGTGGGTGGCAGATTAGGGGTTATTAATAACCTTATTTAATAGTCGCGATGTGGGAGGCAGATTAGGGGTTAATATGTTTAGTATAGTGTTTGTGATGCGGGAGGGCGGCATTTTAAGGGTTAATAGGTAGTTTTTGGGTGTTATTGTACTTTTTAACAGTTAAGTTATGAGTTTTGTGAAACATTTTCTTGCCGATATAGGTGGTAACGCATGCATTTTAGCCGGAACGCACAACCTGTAATATGGGCGCTATGAAAATCCCACACTCAAATGTCATTTTTTGGAGTGCGGAATGGACGTTGCATTACAGGCTAAAATGCTTGCAGTATAGCTATACCGCTGTGAGGCCATTTTTTCAGCATTAAAAGCCATACCGCAAAACTTGTAATCTAGCTGTATATCAGTCTTACATCCCTCACTCAATCCAGTTTATGTGAGTGCATGTATAAGTTTGTGGGTACTATCATATGTCTTTGTGTATGTATGTATGTATGTATGTACTTGTCTATTTATGTATTCGCGTGTGTGTATATGTGTTTATGTACATATATGATGTGTGAGTGTATATTTGTGTATGCACGTGTGTGAGTGCATGTGTATGGGTGTATGTGTGTTTGTGCGTGTCTATATATGTATTTGTGTATGTATGTATGTATGTACGTGTCTATTTATGTATTTGTGTGTGCGTGTGTGTATGTTTATGTACATATATGATGTGTGAGTGTATGTTTGTGTATGTATGTGTGTGAGTGCATGTGAATGGGTGTATGTGTGTTTGTGCGTGTCTATATATGTATTTGTGTATGCGTGGGTATATATGTTTCTGTATATGTATGATGTGTGGGTGTATATATGTGTATGCGTATGAGTGCATGTGTATGATGTGTGAGTGTATATATATGTGTAAGTATGTGTGTGAGTGCATGTGTATGATGTGTGAGTGTTTATATGTGTATGTGTGTGAGTTCATGTGTATGTGTATGATGTGTGAGTGTATGTATGTGTATATGTGCCCATGCATGTGTATGTATGTGTATGTGTGAGTGCATGTGTATGTATTTGTGTATGTGCCTGAGGGCATGTGTATGATGTGAGTGTATGTGTGTGTGAGTGCATGTGTATGATGTGTGAGTGTATATATATGTGTGTATGTGTGAGTGCATGTGTATGTATTTGTGCATGTGCGTGAGCGCATGTGTATGTGCGTGAGTGCATGTATGTGTGTGAGTGCATGTGTATGTATGTGTGTTAGTGCATGTTTATGTATGTGTGTGAATGCAAGTGTATATGCGCAGGTGCATGTGTATGTATATGTGTATGTACGAGTGCATGTGTATTTATGTGTGTATGTGCGTGAGTGCATGTGTATGTGCGTGATTGCATGTGCATGTATGTGTGTATGTGTGTGAGTGCATGTGTATGTATGTGTGTTTGTGCGTGAGTGCATGTGTATGTATGTGTGTTAGTGCATGTTTATGTATGTGTGTGAGTGCATGTGTATATGTGCAGGTGCATGTGTATGTATATGTGTATGTGCAAGTGCATGTGTATTTATATGTGTATGTGCGTGAGTGCATGTGTATGTGTGTGAGTGCATGTGTATGTGTGTGAGTGCATGTTTATGTATGTATGTGCATGAGTGCATGTGTATGTATGTGTGTTAGTGCATGTTTATGTATGTGTGTGAGTGCATGTGTATATGTGCAGGTGCATGTGTATGTATATGTGTATGTGCGAGTGCATGTGTATTTATGTGTGTATGTGTGAGTGCATGAGTATGTATGTGAGTGAGTGCATGTGTATGTTTGTGTGCATGTGTGAGTGCATGTGTATATATGTGTGTGAGTGCATGTGTATGTATGTGTGTGAGTGCATGTGTATATGTGCAGGTGCATGTGTATGTGTATGTGCGAGTGCATGTGTATTTATGTGTTTATGTGTGAGTGCATGTGTATGTATGTGTGTATGTGCGTGAGTGCATGTGTATGTATGTGTGTGAGTGCATGTGTATGTATGTGTGTGAGTGCATGTGTATATATGTATGTATATGTGTATGTGCGAGTGCACGTGTATTTATGTGTGTATGTGTGAGTGCATGTGTATGTATGTGTGTATGTATGTGCGTGAGTGCATGTGTATGTTTGTGTGCATGTGTGTGAGTGTATGTATGTGTGTAGTTTCATGAGTGCATGTGTATATGTGCAACTGCATACGTGCATGTGCTTGTATGTAACACAAATCATTTTCTTGCAGAATTTAAGTTATATATGAAACTTCTGAGTCCTGACCCATTGGTTATTTAATAATAGGTTGTATCATGATGATTCATATTAAGACAGGGAGGATTTTGATAGCTAATTTGGAATTAGACCAATGACATTACATGTTTTTATAAAACAGTATAGGAGTAAGACTTCCAATGGTGCTACAAGTAAAACAAAATACTATGCATGCCCTATTTTTAAATAGTTTATTTTAGGGACGTGCATTCAAATAATCCATGATGATCTGAATGCGGAAGAAGAAGGCAAGATGATGTTTTTGGAGCTGGAATTCTTCTAGTGAAAGTGCAACATACTAAGTTCTGGATTTGCACATGTCTAGATTAAAGCATTATTTTTTTTATGCAGCATTTGGCCAGTCACATGCTCCTGCAATTTTCATTCCTAAAAAAAAGGCTTTGGATGATCTAACCAATTGAAGGCCATATCACCTGAGACAGTAGAGTGCAGTACACACCTCTGTGCTGAGACTGAAACTGTTCTGCACATGCACAACACCAAGGATGTAGTAGACTTTCTGCTCTACTTGAGGCATTTCCCTACACTGCAAAAAGAAGGCTAAATAAATAATGCATGTTTACTGCACAAATTTTGACGTATGCTTATTTAATCTTCCACAAGTTAAGAGGTGGTAGAATTAAAACACCCCATACTCATTATTTGGGATGATTGACAGGCCCTGCTCTCTACACAAAAGCAAGAGGTGGTTCTGCACAAGGATTTCCTTGTGTAGTGATAATCGCAAGCTATGAAAGAGCAGCATCTGCTTCTTGCTTGCTGCAAACTTTGCGGACAGGTTCCTTAGTTGGAAATCTTGGCTGTCCAGGCCTTGACAAAAGGGCCCTTTATAGCAAATGAATATGGAATTTAGCATAAAATTATGAATGCATCAGTACCATGACCCCTTGGATATAGCGAAAATTAAATTTTGCATTAGTGTATTTCAGTTTTGCAATATACTTGTATAAACGACACCACTGGCTCTCTGAGCAGGAGCAGTGTTTTAAGACAGCGCAGGAGTCATGTGCAGTATATGTGAGTATGCTGTTGAAACAGTGTTAGTTTTTACTAGAAGGATTTTTGTTAATACATTTATATTCCAAAAGTTGTCCTATTCAAAACTAAAATGCACTTATGCACAGTTCAGTTCTGACCATCGTGTCCTTATAGCTACCCCCACAATACCAGAAAGCTTCAGATCATAGTGAATGCTGGATTGAGTCCAAAAGTCCTTTTGGCTTCAAAACGAAGAATGCCAACACTTAATCTGCAAGTCTGTTGATTTGACATTCAATTTAGAAATTGCATCTAATCTAAAGGCTGGAATGTATGTTACTGGCAGGTAGGAAAAGTAAAAGCTGAGTGACACAGTGATCTGCTACAATATTCAGCAGTTCTCAGTCATTTAATGCATGATCTACATAGCCATGCTGAAATGAATACTTCCATAGAATGGAGTCCTGTTTATGTGGTTCCTACATTCTGTGGGTACTGCAAAGATCGCATTGGACCCTAATCTATCCAATTTTTGGTGCCAAAAGAGAACACACCGTGGTTTTTGTGTGTGGCCGTCACACCTAAAGAAAAATCACACTGAGGCGTGCGTCTGGCCATTTCTTATCGTGGGCACCAGCCCAGAGACCCAAAAACCTCTGCTTTGGTGCAATGTGCTGCGGAAGTTCACATTCTCCTCTAAGCTGGTCTGACAGCCCTTTTACTGTGTGTGTCAATGAAGATAAATACTCTCCATAATTATGAAAACTTTGTTCCATCCATGGAGTACAAGCTGTGCCGGCTCCGTTCCTGGAACAGAGCTTCTTGTTCTGGGGTGCTTTAATAGAGAGACTAGTCTGTGCTTGTTGAGGTACATAAACTGCACATTGCATTCTATGAATGAAAAAAGGACATTCTAATGCAAAAATTACAAATCTTTAAAGGGACATAGTATCCATATGCTAAATTACTTGAAAGTGGTGCAGCATAACTGTAAAAAGCTCACAATAAAATATTGCCTGAACATCTCTATATCAAAACGGAAAATATTTTACCTCAAAATTTCTTTAGCTTACAATAGCAAGTGCTCTGTGAACAGTTATCCTTTAGCTACTGTCAGCTGCATGTTGAAAAAAAATAACAGTCAATTAGCTTCATTAGTGTCACACTTTGATTTATTGAAATCTTGCAAGATTTCATAGTAAACTTCCTTAAACTGAGGAGGGAAATAACATGACTGCATACCTGCACACACCAGACACACACTTCTGTACAAGTCATGGGACTAGCATCCTGATTGGCTGATTAAAATTCCTTTAAAATGGGGTGTGGCTATTGAGAACATTTTGAAGTAAATATCTTCCTTTTTTGCATACTGTAGAGATGTTCAGGTGATATTTCTAGTCAGCTTTTTGCAGCTATGATGCATCCATTTCAAATGCTTTAACATGTGGGTATTATCATGTCCCTTTAGGCATATCATTTCTGCATTACCCACCCTAAGCTTACTAAGACACAGTTTTAATTGCTGTTGTAAACTGTGTAAACTGGTGGTAACAAGTATCTCAGTTAAAGTCTATGAAGATCTTTTATGTTACCACCAACTGTATCCACAAACACTGTAAGGAAGCTGCATTGGATGTGGGCTCCTAGCAGGAATTTATTTATGTGTATACCCTTACAAAGGTAGGCTACCACCGCCAGTAACACCAAAATGCTCTACCAAAGAATAAAATGGCTTGGTGTCCCCAAATGAAATATTATAACATCACATTAGAACCACTACACCCCATACCATTATCTTTGCTTCACTCCTTCTACTGTTTTCATCCCTGTTATTAACATATTTCATGGAACCTTAATTATTGTTTTTGTTCTTAAATCATTGATTGAGAAAATACTTTTTCAATAAATCTGAAATCAAGAAGAACACTGATGGAAATATTTTTTTCATATGAAGAAAGGGTCCGCAACTATGACAGCTAAATTAACGCGCGGCCACAATTTGCCCATTTGCAGGTGCACTATAATTAAACAGCCATTACAAGTAGCTGGTTATTGTTACCACAAGCTTGCGGTAGCAATTAACGCTCAGAAAATTAACCAGATATCCGATCTCTGGTTATTTTTCTAAAAGTGCCCCAAAAGAGTCAAAATAGAGGGCATTATAGTTTTTTATTAAAAAAAAAAAGTAGGATTTTTTTAAAATAAAAACAAGTGGAATTGGTCAGTTTTGGGGGTCTAAAGTTAATGGGAGTGGCTTGTTAAAAAAAAAAAAACAGTACTGTGTGTGTAGGTGAAAGCTATGTAACATGTGCTTATCACTCTACTGAGGAGTTGTACCTATCCTGTGAAAAAGTAAAATATAGAGGTAAGCACACAGTAGAAATTAGCTATGGAGCAAGAAATAAACACATAGTAAAAGTATGTCTATACATGTCATTTAGAAGAGTGTACTACTTGTGTATATGTCCCAAGATAGTTCACTAATAGGAGACAAATCCAGGTACAGGTGTAGGAGTATAAGACGTATGGAAAGTTGTAGTTTTATAATCTAAAGTCACTCCCAATCATTTATTATATCATACCTGGAATGACAGGCTATAATTAAGGCATATCGCCGTAACACGTAAGCCGACAGTGCTGCACATCTTTCCAGCTTTTTTCTACGGATGGCTTTGTTATCATTTTAAATGGCTCGAATAAATTCTAAGTTTTATTTTTAGAGCGTGGTTCTATGGGCTTTTTTCTTCGTATCATTATAGACCGGTTACACGCTCTATCACTAGTATTGCTGGCTTATCTCGGATTAGGCCGAGGCTATACACAAGCCGACAGTGAAGTGAGTACTCCCGAAAAACAGTATCAGCGGTAAAAGCCTTAATGTTGGGCAGCTCAGTAACGCAGGCCAGAGAGTGACAATCACAGTGGCCCAAGTTTCCATAAAGTGGCGGATAGGAGCGGATTACCGGAGATGCCATTCATATTACAACCTAGAGGGACACGGAGTAAACGGGATACACACAGAGATATGTGCTCTATTGATTTGTTTATGAGCACAAGTATTATATTAGCGTGAACATATAGTTTCCAGAGGAGTGGTTCCTCTGCCATCTAATCTGCACCAGGAGTGTAAAAGGGGACTATATCCCAGGATGAATTCTGACTATACTCCATAGTGGAGTCCCATATTTCCAGTCACACAGGGGTTTATGAATTCTTTATATTTTCCTGCCCATTCCGTGTTCTATAAAGATGGACTAAAGACAATTTGACAGTAACACGCCTGCAACTGGACTCTTTTGTAATATGTGTATTAACACATATTAACACATAAATATATATGTATATCAGTGTATATATATATATATATATATATATATATATATATATATATCAGCATTTACATACAGTCATGGCCAAAAATATTTGCACCACTGCATTTTTGTCAGATAATACACCACTTCGCCCAGGAAATTGTTGCAATTACAAATGTTTAAGCATTCTCATGTTTATTTCTTTTGTTTGTATTGGTATGACACAAAAAAATGGAGAAAAAAAGCCAAATCTGACACATTCCATGCAAAACTCAAAAAATGGACTGGACAAAAATATTGGCACCCTCAATTTAATATTTGGTAGCACACTCCTTGGAAAAAATAACTGAAATCAATTGCTTACTGTAACCATCAATGAGTTTCTTATTCCTCTCTACTGGAATTTTGGACCACTCTTCTTTTTTCAACTGCTCCAAGTCTCTCTGATAGGAAGGGTTCCTTTTCCCAACTGCTGTTTTGAGATCTCCACCAGTGCTCTATAGGATTGAGATCTGGACTCATCGCTGGCCAATTCAGTACTCTCCAGAGCTTGGTCTTAAACCATTTCTGGGTCCTGTTGACGTGTGCTTTGGGTCATTGTCCTGCTGTAAAACCCATGACCTCTAACGGAGACCCAACTTTCTGACACTGGGCCCTACATTGCACTACAGAATTCTTTGGTAGTCTTCAGATTTCATAATTCCATGCACACAGTCAAGACATCCAGTGCCTGAAGCATCAAAGCAACCCCAAAACATCAGTAAACCTCTACCATGTTTGACTTTAGGGACAGTATTCTTTTAATTAAAAGCCTCATTTCTTTTTCTGAAAACAGTAGAATGATGGGCTTTACCAAAAAGCTGTAATTTTGTTTCGTCTGTCCACAGCACATTCTCCAAAAATTATTTTGGCTTCCTCAGCTAAAGTTTTGGCAAACTCCAATCTGGCTTTTTTTTTTTTCAAACAAGCTTTATTGAGTAGAGCAGAATACAATGTACACTACATTTGAAACAGGGAGGTAAAGAGACAATGGTGTCAATCCACAATACGGCCGCACCATTGCCCGCAGTTTGACCATTAGTTAAAACTCTAGGACAAAATATAATAACCAAAAGATGTACAAATCAACAAAGTATTAAGTTCCAATTCTATTGAAGGCTTGGTTTTTAAAATTATCTGTAAGAAGCTACATGCTTCATTGTATATAAAACTGTAATCATATGTAAAGTAGACAAAGTAGGTTAAGAAAGTTAGAAGAAGGAGGGGGGAGGGGAGTTCCTATATATTGAACAGACCTTCCAGTATAGTGTTAGTAGTTATTTATGATAAATATGAATTGTTAGATAGGGGCATCTTTCCAGATGGCTAACATTATTTCATGTGTTTCTATTTGGTGGATTTTAAAGTAATGGAACCTCTTCAGCACAAGTAGATCATCTACTGAAGAGATCCATTCCCTAGATGTTGGGATGTGCCTAGATTTCCATTTTCTGGGTATAATTTCTTTTGCACCTGTAAGCATGGTCAGAAATAAGGCCTGTGCGTGTGCTTCTTTGATTTTTGGGAGGTTAAGGAAAAGTATTGTTTTAAGTGAGTTTGGTATTGCGACCTGTAGTTTATCAGACATGAGTTCCAATACCACCGTCCAGTAATCGCTAATTTTTGGCCATGACCACCAAATATGGGGGAGAGTGCCATTTTCTCTGCTGCCCCTCCAGCATAGGGGGCTCACAGATGGAAAGCATCTATGCAGTCGCATAGGTGTGAGATACCACCTACACAGCAGTTTGAGTTGAATTTCCTGTACTGTAGCAGATATTGATGAACGCTTCTCGAGTTTAAATGCCCTGTACAAGTTATCCTGGTCAATTTCATTATTGAGGTCTTTGTTCCATGCTATGGTGTATGTCGGGAATTGTGTATTAGTGGGTATGATTAGAATTTGGTATATTTTAGACATCAAACGTCTTGTTGGGATAGCCAACACACACAATTGTTCAAAAGTGAGTTCAATTGCAAGCTTTTCTCTGTTACTGTGGTGTGTCAGATAGGGGCATCTTTCCAGATGGCTAACATTATTTCATGTGTTTCTATTTGGTGGATTTTAAAGTAATGGAACCTCTTCAGCACAAGTAGATCATCTACTGAAGAGATCCATTCCCTAGATGTTGGGATGTCCCTAGATTTCCATTTTCTGGGTATAATTTCTTTTGCACCTGTAAGCATGGTCAGAAATACGGCCTGTGCGTGTGCTTCTTTGATTTTTGGGAGGTTAAGGAAAAGTATTGTTTTAAGTGAGTTTGGTATTGCGACCTGTAGTTTATCAGACATGAGTTCCAATACCTCCGTCCAGTAATCGCTAATTTTTGGGCATGACCACCAAATATGGGGGAGAGTGCCATTTTCTCTGCAGCCCCTCCAGCATAGGGGGCTCACAGATGGAAAGCATCTATGCAGTCGCATAGGTGTGAGATACCACCTACATAGCAGTTTGAGTTGAATTTCCTGTACTGTAGCAGATATTGATGAACGCTTCTCGAGTTTAAATGCCCTGTACAAGTTATCCTGGTCAATTTCATTATTGAGGTCTTTGTTCCATGCTATGGTGTATGTCGGGAATTGTGTATTAGGGGGTATGATTAGAATTTGGTATATTTTAGACATCAAACATCTTGTTGGGATAGCCAACACACACAATTGTTCAAAAGTGAGTTCAATTGCAAGCTTTTCTCTGTTACTGTGGTGTGTCACAAAGTGTATGAGTTGACGGTACCTCATCCATGAGGAGAAAATGTCACTATTTACTTCGGCCATGTGTTACTGGGTGTGTAACTTTCCATTGTCAATCACCGAATAAACTGAGCCATTTCTCAGGCTGTATTGTTTACCCCTGCGTGAACCCAAATTGTGATATGGCAATTCTGGATTTTCAAGTATGGCTGACAGTGGGGAGTGTTTAAAGGAAATATGTGTACTGGTGGCCATCAATTTATCCCACTCACTTAAGATTTCTGCAGTCATTGGATATTTGTGTATCATTTTGGGACGTGATGTGTGTGGGATCCATGATAGTGTGCCTACATTATTCAATTTAAGTAACTGCCCATCCAGCTGTACCCATACTTTGTTCGTGTTATTGTGGGACCACTCTACAAGTCGTTGTAATAGTATTGCGCGCCTATAAGCAGCTAGATCTGGGAAACCCAGCCCCCCTCTTTCTCGCAGCAGGAACAGTGTCTTTCTTGGCACACGTGACCTCATGCCTTTCCATATAAACTGTTAAATGGTTTTCTGCAAGTGTAGTATAAAGTCCCTGGGAAGGGGTATTGGGACAGTCTGAAGAATACATAGAATGTGAGGTAAGATGTTTATCTTAATCACTTCTATTTTGCCTAACCATGAGAGAGGTTTGTTATTCCAAGATGAAAGATCTCTACCTATGTCCTTTTTTAATTTCAGGTAATTATTTTTATATAAGTCTTGGTGGTTCGCTGTAATGTAGATCCCTAAATATTTTAGCAGGGAAGTAGTAATAGGTGCCTTGTGTTGTGCCTGTAGATATTGTACTTGTTCATGTGGGGCGTTAATATTCATAAGTTCTGACTTTGTAAGGTTAAGGTGAAAAATAGATAGGTTGCCATAAACCTTGAGTTCTTTGAGGAGTTTGGGGATAGATGTTTTAATGTTAGTAAGAGTGTAGAGTATATTGTCTGCATAGAGTGCTTGTTTATGTTCTGTGTCTCCTGTTTTAATTCCAGAAATGTTGTCATTTTTTCAAATTTTTTGTGCAAGGGCTTCAATGGTCAGGGCAAATAAAAGGGGGGATAGCGGGCATCCCTGTCTGGTGCCATTTGTAATACTAAATGTATCCGATAGAGTTTCGTTGACCCGATGTCGCACATTTGGGGTGGAGTAAAGGGTGAATGTAATTTTAATAAATGAATCACCAAATTTCATTGCCTTCATAACTCAACGCAGAAAAAGCCAATCAACGTGGTCGAAGGCCTTCTCCACATCCTTCGAGAAGAGTGCCAAAGGAACATTCTCTATGTGAGCGTAATTCACTAATTGAAGTACCTTGGAGGTGTTGTCCCGAGCCTCTCTTCCCAGGATGAACCCCATTTGGTTAGTGGATATGAGTTTAGGGAGATACTTATTTAGGCGTTTAGCTAATATCTTGGCTAAGATTTTAACATCTGTATTCAGCAGAGATATTGGTCTAAAATTTTCGGGGATAGTGGGGGGTTTACCGGGCTTGGGGATTATAGTAATATGTGCTTCGAGCATTGAAATGGTAAGTTGGGGGTTATCCCTCAAGCTGTTAAATAATTGGATCATGGATGGTGCTAATACGTTAAAAAAGGATTTATAATACCTAATGGTAAGCCCATTTGATCCCGGACTTTTACCACTTGGTAGGTTTTTAATTGCCTGGGTTAACTCCTCCAAGGAGATAAGTGCATCAAGACAGTACAAACCCACACTGTCCAACCTTGGCAATCCCGGCGTGTCTATATAACTATCTATTGCCTGTCGTTTGGCCAAAATGTTACTAGAATGCTTGTGTGTTTCTTTTTGGTTTGCAAAGTTGTATAAGGTGTTATAATACGAGTGGAATGATTGGGCTATTTGTTTGTTATATATATGCCTTTTGGTGGAATTATCCATCTTTCAACCTTGGGTGGCGCCTCCAAGATTCTTATTAACACTGTTTGTGCAGTGTGAACTGAGTATCTAATATCTACATCACCAATTGAGGAACTGATATTGATTTGTATTTGAAGCGTATATTGATGCTAAATTAATGGGGTGGTTGTATAGTGTGCCTATCAGTACGATGTATCGCCCGTCTGGGTCTTTCTCAACATGTGTAGGTTTGATTGGAATAGAGCGTTGTATGAGAATTTCTTCTCCACGTTTCTTTACTAGGCAAAATGCGCCTCCGAGTATTGTGTATTGAACCATTTAGGTTCCTTACCTCTCCAGAAGTGTGTTTCCTGTAGGAAAATAATATGGCTGTTTAATTTATTAAGGTCTCTGAATGCAATGGATCTCTTACCTGGACTATTGAGCCAATTGGCATTTATGGTGGTGAAGGTAAGGTTGTACGTCTGGAACTTGCTGGAATGTTGGTCCATGCTAAGGAAATAAAAAAAAGGGGGGAGGGGGGAAGAAGAAGAAGAGAGGGAGATAAAGTAGGGAAGGAGGAGTAGATATAAAGATTAGTGAAAAGAAATCAAGAAAAGTATGTGACACACAATACCGCCAGTGAGAGTGGTGGTATATAAACGGCTATTTCTGCAGATAGAACTAACAACTTTTATCCTGATGTAAAAAAACTGTATAACAATGAGCAAACATCAAGTAAAGAGAGGGTAGTAGTCCATAAGGACAAGCAACTTAAACAGTGAGGTACCCAATTTCCCAGAATATTAGGTCTTGATGTAATATTAGGAGTGGCATTATAGGGTATAATGAGGGGAGTGGTGACTTAAGAAAAAGTATTCTTCTGAGGGAACATAAGGTAGGTTCCGTGGGGAGGCAAAATATTTATATGTAAGGTTATAGGCTTTTTTTTTGTGATGCTATATAAAAATACTCCTGTCTGAGCCACGGGCACCGTAGTGTTGACATTTGACAGTGTTAAATTTTGTATGAGAAAGTGTGACCTGGTCTTGTTACTGTATATGTAGATATGATATGCCATGTTTAATATAGGTCAGATGTATTTATCAGATAGTGTAAGTGAAACCTCTGCACATGCGTAAGAACCCCTCGCCAGGTATCAAAGTCTCAGTTCAAAGATTCTAGTGGAGGATAAAGAGGATATGAGCAAAAAGGATACAGCAGTGTCCCCATATCAAAACAGAGTTTCTTCTGACTTGTCCTTAATCCCGATTAGTATATCGGGAGGTCAGGGTATTATAGTGTTCTGTGTGCCCATATGGCTTTCCAGCTGTTGGTGCTCGCCAGCGATTGATAAGTCCGCATAGAAGGCATATGGATTAGATCCAGGCCTTTAAACTACAGTATTGTTGATGTGGTTAGCGATCAGGCAAACCGGAAAGCCCCACCGATATTGTATTTTGTGACATCTCAAGTGGGTAGTTATATGTGCAAGTTCTCGTCTTTTTTGGAGGGTAGATGGTGAGAGGTCAGAAAACAGTTGTATATCAAATCCTGCATGTCGGATTGGGTGTTTAGTAGTGATGTCGCAAACTTAAAATTTTCCGTTCGCGAACCGCAAACGCGAACGTCCGCAACTGTTCGCGAACGGGTGAACCGGGCGAACCGCCATTGACTTCAATAGGCAGGCGAATTTTAAAACCCACAGGGACCCCTTCTGGCCATAATATTGATGGAAAAGTTGTTTCAAGGGTACTAACACCTTGACTGTGGCATGCCGGAGGGGGATCCATGGCAAAACTCCCACGTAAAATTACATAGTTGATGCAGAGTCTGGTTTTAATCCATAAAGGGCATAAATCACCTAACATTCCTAAATTGTTTGGAATAACGTGCTTTAAAACATCAGGTATGATGTTGTATCGATCAGGTAGTGTAAGAGTTACGCCCGCTACACAGTGACAGACCAAACTCCCCGTTTAACGCACCGCAACAAAGATATGAGTGGTGGCACTTGTCAAGTGGGCACAGTATACGCTGTGAGTCTGACACAAAAAAGCAGACTGATGTTTCACAGTCCAAAAAGTTTTTATTTTTTTAAATGTACACTTACACTACTATTAAACAAGATATGAGTGGTGGCACTGGATGGGTGGGCCCAGTATAAGCTGTGAGCCTGAAACAAAAAAGCAGACTGATGTTTCACAGTCCAAAAAGTTTTTTGTTTTTAAATTTTCACTACTGTTACACCAGATATGAGTGGTGGCACTGGGCAAGTGGGCACAGTATACGCTTTGAGCCTGGCACACACACTGGCAGGCAGGCAACTGCAATTAGATTACACTAGCAGACTGATGTTTCACAGTCGAAAAAGTTTTTTTTTTTAAATTTACACTACTGTTACACCAGATATGAGTGGTGGCACTGGGCAAGTGGGCCTGGCACACATGCTGGCAGGCAGGCAACTGCAATTAGATTACACAAGCAGACTGATGTTTCACAGTCAAAAAAGTTTTTTTTTTTTTAAATTTACACTACTGTTACACCAGATATGAGTGGTGTGGCACTGGGCAAGTGGGCCTGGCAGGCAGGCAACTGCAATTAAATTACACTAGCAGACTGATATTTCACAGTCGAAAAAGTTTTTTTTTTTAAATTTACACTACTGTTACACCAGATATGAGTGGTGTGGCACTGGGCAAGTGGGCCTGGCACACATGCTGGCAGGCAGGCAACTGCAATTAGATTACACTAGCAGACTGATGTCTCACAGTCAAAAAAGTTTTTGTTTTTTTAATTTACACTACTGTTACACCAGATATGAGTGGTGTGGCACTGGGCTAGTGGGCCTGGCACACACGCTGGCAGGCAGGCAGGAAATGCCTTTAATAGTTCTTTTGTCGGATGCTCCACCACCCTGATTGACAAACTAATAAATGACGCGCATCCTGAAACTACAAATGTGGATCAGGCCCCACTAAATCAGCAAAGACCCAATATACAGAAGTTCAATTTTAGACCTGTACCCATTAATGTAATTAAGAAACACCTTAATAATCTAAAAATGAAAAACCAGTCTGGACCTGATCAAATCCCAGCAATGCTGTTGAAGATCAGTGCGCCGGCAATTGCTAAACCCATCACAACCCTAATTAACGAATCCTTGGTGTCTGGATACATACCCAAACTTTGGAAAACTGCAAGAGTAGTGCCTATCCATAAAAGTAGGGAGTTAACCTTGGTTTCTAATTATCGTCCCATATCTTTGCTCCCAGTATTGTCAAACATTTTAGAAAAATGCGTCCATACGCAACTTTGTGAGTATTACCAACAATCTAACTATCTGACCCCTGATCAATCAGGTTTTCGCCCGAATCACTCCACTACAACTGCCCTCCTAAAAGTTTGCAACGACATCCAAACTGGCATGGAACAAGGAGACCTAACTGGAGCTATTTTCCTTGACTTTGCAAAGGCCTTTGACACAGTAGACCACGATATACTACTGCTCAAACTAAAAAACTCAGGTATTGGTGATAGTCCGCTAACCTGGTTTCGATCATATGTATCGGATAGATCACAATATGTCTCCATTTCTGACAGTGACTCCCTCCCTCTCCCAGTCACGTGTGGTGTTCCCCAAGGATCCATTCTCGGCCCCCTGCTATTCACATTATTTATAAATGATCTGCCTAATGTCTGCAAATCCTCAACTGTACACATGTACGCAGACGACACGGTAATCTATGTAAACAGTTCCGATCTGCTGCAGCTTGAAGCAGTGCTCCAAGACCAATTCACAGAGGTAGAAAAGTGGATATCAAAAAACAAACTCTTCCTAAACACTGACAAAACTGTCACAATGATCTTTGGAACAGGGCCTAAATTACACAAATTACAAAATTCCCATCTACGCATCAAAACAAAATCCAATTGCACACTGACTGCAGTCCACTCTTTCAAATACTTGGGTATGTTGTTAGACCCCAATCTATCTTTTGGCCTCCACATAGAAAAACTTGCCTCTAAACTTTATCCAAAACTAGGTGCCCTGTACAGAAACAAATCTTGCCTCAGCCCTACAGTAAAGGAAAAGATTGTACAGCAAATGCTGATGCCTATAATGGATTACGGGGACGTAGCATATGCACCTGCACCGCAAACTCACCTTAATAAACTAAATACGCTATATAACTCGTTCTGCCGCTTTGTGCTACAATGTAACTACATGACCCACCATTGTGACATGCTAAAATAACTAAACTGGCTGTCGCTGGAATCCAGACGCTCCCTCCATCTTTCTTGCCTTGTGTTTAAGAGCATTTCTGGGAAGCTCCCACCCTACCTGAGCAGAATGCTCTCCCCGGCTATTCCCACCTCCTATAACCTCCGATCCAATACCAGCACATTATTTAGCTTGCCTCAATACAAAAAGAAAGCAGCTCGATCCTCCTTTTCCTACAGAGCACCAGAATTATGGAACAACCTCCCGCACACTTTCAAACCTTCCCCAAGCCTAATATCCTTTAAGAGATCCCTCTCTACATATCTCAAAACAGAATGCATCTGTCATGGTTGATTAAATACCTGTTCTATGTTAAAAAATTTTTTTTCATATATTGTGTATAATTATTGTTTTTTGTATTTTATTGTACCCTATGTTATCAATGCAATGTCTTGTGGACCCAGGACATACTTGAAAACGAGAGAAATCTCAATGTATCCTTCCTGGTAAAATATTTTATAAATAAATAAATAAACTGCAATTAGATTACACTAGCAGACTGATGTTTCACAGTCAAATTTTTTTTTTTTTAATTTACACTAATGTTACACCAGATATGAGTGGTGGCACTGGGCAAGTGGCTTGGCAGGCAGGCAACTGCAATTAGATTACACAGGAAAAAAAAAAATGATGTTCTAGCCCTAAAAAGGTTTTTTTGGGGTGCTGTGCTTACAGCAGACATCAGATGAGTCCTTCAGGACTGTAGTGGACACTGAATACACTAGCCTAGCTATCAATTTCCCTATGAAATCACCAGCAGCTACACTGTCCCTCCTCTCACTAACAATGCAGCTTCCCAATGAATCTAAAATGGCTGCTGTTCAGGAGCTGGGAGGGTCTGGGAGGGAGGGTCTGCTGCTGATTGGCTGGAATGTGTCTGCAGACTGTGAGATACAGGGTCAAAGTTTACTCAATGATGACGAATAGGGGGTGGATCGAACATCGCATATGTTCGCCCGCAGCGGCGAATGCGAACATGCTATGTTCGCCGGGAACTATTAGCCAGCGAACTATTCGCGACATCACTAGTGTTTAGCTCTTGCACACCTCAGGATCTCCTCTTTGTCTTTAAAATTCAAAAACTTGACAATAATGTCTCTTGGAGGTGATTTGGGAGGCAGCTTTGATCTCAGAGCTCTATGTGTTCATTCCATTATTACCTCAATTGATGATGGGGTCCCTTTTAATGTGCAAAAGAGGTCCTGCAAGTATTCTTCTATTGCAGGCGGGTGAATAGTTTCGGGTACGCCCCTGATTCTTATTTCTGCGCCCACGGTTATCTAAGTCTTCTATCTTGTCATAAAGCATCTGTATTGTGTCCTTTTGTTGTTGCAAGTCAGTGGTATTCTGTTGAATAGAAACGGAAGCTGTAGCTTGAGCTTCCTCCACCTGTGTGACCCTGTTTTATAAGATGTTGATATCCTTCCTCAAATTTACAAGAGATAAAATTTGATCAGCGCAGAAGACCACACATACAATCAAAAAAAGGAGGAACTCCCAAATAAATTCCTCAAAATAATAATAGAGAAAAAATATAATAATTGATAATTTCTCTATTCTCAAGGGTTGAAACCTATTCCTCATTGGTATCCTATAAGGTGAATAGTCCTGTCTATTATTTTTAAAATCCATTCTATTTGTATACTGTGTTTATTATTTGTTCCCTTAGGTGTTTTATTTTTTATACCAGCTTTGGACCATTGTTTTTCTTGTCTAAATCTCCAATTATCTTTTTATTATAATATGGTTTGGAGTGGTCATTACCTCTATTAAATTCTCTCCTATCTCCAAATTTATTATCTTTGAAATTTTCCCTATATTAACTTCTATTTTCAATTATTATATGTGACGTATACCCTGGCTACCCCGACTGGGTAGCTCCGCCAAACGGGTCCTGCTTCCTCCCTGCTGATTGCAGCTATGTAGCTGGCAAGTGAACACAGCCTGTAGCCACCCCTGATGCCGGACAGCACCAGTACTCTGCCAGAGGGTCCTTCTTCTGCCTGGAACAGGCTGCTATGTAGCCCAGAAAAGTGATTTTAGCAGGAGCCCACCCAAATAACTAGACAGACTAGCATTCAGGTGAAACAAGAACTGATTTTATTGAAAACACACACTCCTTTTATACACACATCTCATCTTGATAAGACAAAGGACAATCCCACTATTTTCCCGCCATTCCCACCCCTCCAGACAGCCCGGCACCTCCATAGGAGCCACAGTCCCACATAATCCCAGTACCTACGGTTGGCAGTTTCGGGGTGATCCCGGTGGAGCGGCAGCAGTCATTTTAAAGCTCTTTGTCCCCAGTTGCCACAGTCCATAAATCAGCATGATTTGTTACTGGGGACCGGAGTTATAGTCCGTTGAAGTTATGGGGGGTAGGGATGTCCAAAACTCCCGGATCCAAAAGGAGCTCCCCTCCGATAATTCCCCCAGCTCTTGTCCTCCCTAGGGGCTACCAATCCCCAAAAGAGCGGAACTCTGGGGCAAAGGGCTGCTGGAGTGATTAGGGGTAAAGTTAGAGGGTGTCCTGCTGTCCTGTGGCCGACTGGGAGTTCCAGGAGTCCAGCCAGCCTTAGAGGAGTTAGGCGGCCGACTGGGAGTTCCAGGAACCCAGCCAGCCTAGGAAGGTTTTCCTGGTCATACACCAGCTCTTCACAAGTCAAGCAAACAAAAGCTTCCAGAGATTATGGTTGCCCTGAGGAGCCCAAAACCACTGAGAAACAACAGGGGTGAGGTTGTAGGGGGGGTTGCCTTAACTGTCTGGTATCTGTGACATCTCCCCCCCCTCCAGTTTGGCAGACCTGGCTAGACCCTTAACGGGTAAGCCTGGGGCTGTCCGACAGTGGCCCTTCACTTCTCGGTTGCTGGGAGAGGTTATCCCATCTCTTCTAAGCTTGGGGCATCCTGGGGGGTTCCTGCTGGCATTTATACCCTGCGCCCATAGTCACATAATCCAATGTCCCAAACAAGTTTGCTAAGGCCGGCTCCCAAACAATTGCTGTCCCACAAGTTCTAGTGTCCTTAAGTTCCATGGCCACACTGCCTCTCTCTGAGACACTCTGTTTACTACCAGATGATCCCCCCACAAACAAAGCCATTGACGGTTTCCCGGCTGTATCCCCACCCCAGACTGTAGGTTGAGGGAACTCCTTGGTGGGGCAGGCAAAACTCGGGTGCCCACTTGTGGCACCAACTGCATGAGCGGGTACCCCCCTGTGAGAAATACTCCTGGACGAGAAAAGGGTAGAGACCCTGCCAAGCTACTGAGGGGAGAGACCGTCTGTCTCTTCTCCCGAGAAGAAGATCTACCGCTAGGGAGGGAGGTCTGCAATCTCCACTCCATGGGAAACTGCTCTGTTGCTGGGGAGGGAGACCAACTGTCTCCACCCCCAGGATGTGGTTCTGCCGCTGGGGAGAGTTATTGACATCCATCTCTTCCTGCAAGGGGTTCTGTATAAGGGGAGGGAGGATGACTACCTCCACTCCCAGGGGATGGCTCTGCCGCTGAGGAGAGAGACCGACTGTCTCCTCTCCCTGTACCTGGCTCTGCTGCTGGGGAGAGAGACCGACTGTCTCCTCTCCCAGGAAGGGGTTCTGCTTACAGGGAGGGAGGATGACTACCTCCGCTCCCAGTGCCTCTTCCTGGTCAATTATAAAATTCAGATTGTCTAGCAGCCAGGTTTCCTCCAAGAGATCCAGCAGTTCCTCTTGGAGCCCAGAGATACTCTGCAGACCCTGGTCCATCTCGCTCCCAAACTGTGGGTCCTCTGTCCTTTTTGCAAACAGTAATCCAGGGCCGCTGAAGCGAAAGCCCTCTGTGGGGGACCCATCCTCCAGCCATGGCTGCACTTGCATAATGAGCCATTGGAGGGCCCGGTAGCCGTCCTCCACCCAAATCTCTTGCTGGACCAGTCTACATAGAACAGATAGCCATTCTTTCTTTGGCTGTTCTCCCAGGAAAGGCACTTGCAAGTCCCACCGGGCCCAGTACCTCTCATTATTTGTGGGGAGGACCTTTCCATCATTCCGCTCCTGTTGAAGAGCCTCCCCCCAGAGCTCTCAGAGGGCAAGGTTCCTCCATTCCAGAACGTCCTGTTCCGAACAAGGATCTTTTGTTCCGGTCAACATCTTTTGTACTCTCCCTAGGAACTCTGCCTCCATATTTACCTGCTACTGTGGTGCTTCTCCTCTGTCAGCAGGAACCTTGTAAAAGAAGCAGATCCCACCACTGCCAGTCAATGTGACTGGTACCCCGGCTACCCCGACTGGGTAGCTCCGCCAAATGGGTCCTGCTTCCTCCCTGCTGACTGCAGATATGTAGCTGGTGAGTGACCACAGCCTGTAGCCACCCCTGATGCCCGACAGCACCAGTACTCAGGGTCCCACACTGTGGCAGACTCCGGCTACCCAGACTAGGAAACTCTGCCAGAGGGTCCTTCTTCTGCTATGTATCCCAGGAAAGTGATTTTAGCAGGAGCCCACCCAAATAACTAGACAGATTAGCATTCAGGTGAAACAAGAACTGATTTTATTGAAAACACACACTCCTTTTATACATACATCTCATCTTGATAAGACAAAGGACAATCCCACTATTTTCCCACCATTCCTGCCCCTCCAGACAGCCCGGCACCTCCATAGGAGCCACAGTCCCACATAATCCCAGTACCTAGGGGTGGTGGTTTCAGGGTGATCCCGGTGGAGCTGCACTTCCAGGGTGTCATGTTAAAGCTCTCAGTCCCCAGATGCCACAGTACAAAAATCAGCATGATTTGTTACTGGGGACCGGAGTTATAGTCCGTTGAAGTTATGGGGGTAGGGATGTCCAAAACCCCCGGTTCCAAAAGGAGCTCCCCTCCGATAATTCCCCCAGCTCTTGTCCTCCCTGGGGGCTACCAATCCCCAAAAGAGCGGCACTCTGGGGCAAAGGGATGCTGGAGCGACCAGGGGTAAAGTTAGCGGGTGTCCTGCTGTCCTGTGGCCGACTGGGAGTTACAGGAGCCTGGTCAGCCTGAGAGGAGTTAGGCAGGTGTCCGTTGTGAGGTGGCCAACTGGGAGTTCCAGGAGCCCGGCCAGCCTAGGAGGGTTTCCTGGTCATACATCAGCTCTTCACAAGACAATCAAAAAAAAGTTTCCAGAGATTGTGGTTGTTCTGAGGAGCCCAAAACCACTGAGAAACAACAGCGGTGAGGTTGTAGTTGGGGGGGGTTGGGGGTTGCCTTAGCTGTCTGGTATCCGTGACATTATATTTTTTACTATCCTTCCTCAAGTCTTCAAAAAGACTGCGCATTTCTTGTAAAACATTTTGAATGTCGTCTTTTGATGATATGTGTTGCAAGTCATCCCTAGTCAAGAGAGTTTGTTGATCGTTGTGGAGAGTCAGGTTCGGGAGTGCTTAATGAGGGGAAGTCATGTCTTCAGTAGACGGTGGAGTGGCTCACTCTATTGACTTTAGATATTTGCTAAGGGGTCTAGATGGAGTGCTTTTCTCAACCTTGTTCTGCTTTTTTTTGCATGTTTGCGTGCAAGTAACAGGGATTGGGTAGTATAAATATTGTGTTTTAGGATTTGGGGCATATATGACATCTAAGGTCAAGGCCCTATTGCAGACACTCCTTGTATCCTTGCTTGTGGTGGCAATCAGTTTATGGCAAATACTGCAGTTTCAGAGTAATATAGGGTTGCAGTGCAGTCCTCAGCACAGATGGGCCTTCACTATATTTACTGCGTGAGGTTGCCCTAAGAATTTTGAAACATTTAATGTGTCTCATAAAACACGCTAGTCTCACCCCTGTATTCAAGGAAGTCTGTTTAACTTGTAGTGATTTGTAGGTAATGGTGTTCTGGGCCTTATTGATAAGAGAGTAGTGGTAACGGTAATAAGCACTATGGAGTGGGTAGAAGTAAGTTTCTGCACATTTTCTAATAAATTACAGTTCACTTAGCCTCACAGAACAACGTCTCCAGACGTGTGGTTTGTTTTAGGTGCTGCCTTGTCGATTTAGCAAAGGCTTTATAGTGCTGCCCGCTATTGTGCTGCTGTATAGGATGGCAAGGGGCTTAGTTGTCAGCAGTATGGAGTAGCTGTGTGTACTATGTCTCTAGGCCCTTTCTACTAGTGTAGAGCATCAAAAGCCTCACCTCAGTGCCTTTTCTCCTGTGGTTGCAGCAGTTAAGGGCCGGTGAGTCGCTGTGACTCTGCTGTCCCCTGTGTCTGTGGGTCAATTCAGGTGCTCCGTAGCAAGGCAGGCTTCCAATATGGCGCGTCTGTATTGCGCATCTAGTTTGAGGGCTGATGTTGCGCTATTCAGTACAAACCCAGTTGGTTGTAAGCTGCTCCAGGAACCAAGTAAGATATTGTCCCCACGATATCCCCTCAAGAGAGAGCTGTTTAGGAAGATATTATGCCATTTATTGAAGTTAGTTAGTCTGTAGGACTGGGATCTCTACTAGTACATGGCCATTTACCTGCATGGCCAAGCTCTGCCCCCCATCTGTCTTTTTTATGTTTCTTTGTAAGCAGTGGGGCCCTCCTGGGTCTCCTACCATAGAGTTTCTTTTCATTCAGATGGACATATAGTGCGAGCTGACACATTTGTACCCTGTGCCTGAAGGTCAGCTTGAATTTGTCTGGAAGTAGATTGAGATTCTTTATCCACCATTCGAACAATCCTTTGTTGCAATCATTGATACATTTTTCTCTTTCATCTGGAACCAGGGAGATTAGCTACAGTGCCATGGGCTGCACACAGTGGACACAGGGACATTAAGATCTCTGGAGATGGACTTGTAACCTTGAGATTGTCCATGCTTTTCCACAATTTTTGTTCTCAAATCCTCAGACAATACTTTGCTGCTCTTTCTCTTCTCCATGCTCAGTGTGGCACACAATTTTTTACCATTTTAACTGGTTGCCGGTGTGATTTCTATATTGTCAGCACCTGTTAATTGATACAGGTAAGTTTAATTACAAATTACAGGAGCATCACAGACTTGGAATGCAATTTCTAACAATTTTGAGAAGGTGCCAATGATTTTGTCCAGTCCATTTTTGGAGTTTTCGTGGAATGTGTCAGATATATATATTTATACTGCTCGAGGTTCTTCTGATACCGTCTCTGATGGCATCAGAACAAGGCTCATATTGGAGCTTATGGAAGCGCGCTCTCGTCAGCGAATGCTTCCCAGCAAAGCAAATGCAAGCTTGCGTTCACATTGCTGTTAACTTGTAATACCAGAGCACATTAGCGTGATCTGGTATTATTAATTAGAGCGCTAATATCACTTTCTTGAAAATTATGTTTAGTGCTCCACTTGTAATCTAATCGTTAATGTTTTAAAAAATAAAATAACAAACATATTTTAATAATCTTATAATATTTATATTACTGTACGAAGATGGCAACACAATGTTCTAGATATAATTTAAAACATAATTTTTGTAACTTCTGATTTTTTTAAAAAAAAAATTGTGAATAAGTTCTCAGTCACCAACAAACAATTCTAAACATACTTGTGACGGACACTGGCTACCCCGACTAGGTAGCTCCACCAGAAGGGTCCATCCTATACTTGGAACATGGCGCTATGTAGCGGAGGAAAGTGATTATAGCGGTGCCCATCCAAATAACCAGAAAGAACCAGTATTCAGGTGAAACAAAGAACAACTTTATTGTGGAAATACACTTCTTATATACACAAGCACATCTTGATAAGGAGTCTTATCAGACCCCCATATCTCCAGCCATTCTCGCCCCTCCAGACAGGCTGGCAACTCCCATTGTAGTTATAGTCCCATAGAGTCCCAGTGATATAGAGGTGGTTATTCTGGGATGATCCCGGGCACTCCCAGGATGTCGTTGGAAATCTCTCAGTCCCCAGATGTCAGAGCTACGGGTGATCAAACGTACGCAGGGAAAATCCATGGGAAGTAGGAGTTGTAGGGGGGTCCGAAACCCCAAGTTCCCAAAGAGCTCCCCTCCGGCAATCACCCCACCTCTTGCTCACCCTAGGGTGTATCAATCCCCAAAAGAGCAGAGCTCTGGGGTTAGGGGGCCGCAGGAGCGGCCTGGGGTAAATGTCAGTGGGTATTCAGGGAGGTGCGGCCGGTAGTTCCAGGAGCCCAGCCAGCCGGAAAGGGTTAGGCAGTCAGAGATCAGCTCTCCCCGTGAGGATATACAGACCACAAAACAAGCAAAACCAAGAGTCTGGGAGAACGCAAATGCCCTGAAAAGGCCAAATCCAGTGTAAAAATAGAGGGGCTGGGTAGTAGGGGGGTGGGGGTTTAGCCTTGCTGGCCTGGTATCCTTGACAATGCTCCCCCCTGAAAAGTACGGCAGACCCGGCTAGATCCACACACGGGTCGGCCTTGGGCTGTCTGGGATCTATCCTAACTCAGTTTGCCAGGAATGTCATCAGCATTTCCATTGCTTTTTCCCTGCCGATATTGGATAGTGAAGTTGAAGGGCTGCAAGGCTAAACTCCACTGCAATAGGCGTCCATTTTCCCCAGAGACTCGGTTGAGCCAAACCAGGGGGTTGTGGTCTGTGAGAACAGTGAAGGCCCGTCCGTACAGTTAGGGTTTTTTTAAGGGCCCACACCAGGGCCAGGCATTCTTTTTCCACCACCATGTAGCCCACCTCTCTAGACAACAGCTTCCTACTGATGTAGGCTACGGGTGGTCATGTCCTTCATCATCCACCTGGCTCAGCACTGCTCCCAACCCTAACATGGAGCCATCTGTATGGACACAAAAATATTTGGTTGGGTTAGGAGCAGCCAGGATAGTGGCAGAAATCAAGGCTGTCTTAAGGCTTTTGAAGGCGGCTCACACTCAGGGGACCACAGGACATGTCGGAGCAACTGCTTTAAGGTTAGGTCTGTCAGGGGTTTGGCCAGGGCACTGTCGATGGGGACAAACTTGCTTTAGTACCATGCGGTCCCTAGAAAAGCTAAGACCTGGGTCTTGGTCTTGGTCAGTTTGTGACTGCCTTAATCTTGTCTGGCTCTGACCTCTGCTTCCTGCAGTCTACTTGTTGTCCAAGGTACTGGACCTCTGAGCGTCCTATCATACATTTGTTTGGCTTAAGGGTCAGACCGGCGACCCTGATGTGGTCTAGAATGATGCCTAGATGGACCAAATGGTCCTCTCAGGTGTCGCTATAGACTGCAATATCGTCCAGGTATGCGCAGGCATAATTCTGGAGGCCCTCCAGGATGTGATCTGCCATCCTCTGGAAGGTTGCCAGAGCATTCTTCATCCAAAACAGCATGACCTGAAATTGGTATAGGCCGAATGGGGTGATGAATGCTGACTTTGGAATGGACTCCGGGGTCCAGGGGGATTTGCCAGTATCTCTTGCAGAGGTCTAGGGTGGTCAGGAAGTTGCCATGGGCAATGCGGTCTAGAAGGTCATCAACTCGGGGGAATGGGTAGGTATCGGTGGTGGCTCTGTCCTTGAGCCTATGGTAGTCTATGCAGAACCGGGTGTTTGGGTACCAGTACCATCAGGGCTGCTCAGCGGCTGTTGGACGGTTCAATGACACCCATGTCTAGCATTTCTCTGAGCTCACTGCACATATTTTCCCTTACTGCCTCAAGGACCTGATACACCGACTGTCGCAGGGGCATCTGTCCTGGGGTCTCCACTCGGTGCACCGCTACCATTGTGTACCCAAGGGTAGTGGAGAACATGTCTTGCCAGTTCCCTAGCACCTGGCTGACTTGCTCCCTCTTCCTAGTCCCTAGCCTCTCATCTAACTGTATGTCACCTATACCTGGAGGCATCCTATTCCACCCAGGGAGCTCTGGCATGGGGAGACTCTCTGAGTCCTCCATGGTCGAAGCACATATGTCGGCTAGCTCCTCTGACCTTTCCTGGTATGCCTTCAGCATGTTCACATGAAAGGTCCGGCGGACCCGGTCATCTGAGCATTTGGCTACCAGATAGGTGGTGTCATTCAGCTGTTCTACCACTCGATAGGGTCCCTGTCAGGAAGCCTGTAGCTTGTCTTTTTTTGACAGGCTTCTGGGTCAGGACCTTCTGCCCTACTTCTAGAGCCCAGTTACGAGCATTCTGGTTATACCACTGCTTCTGCCTACCTTGAGTGACCTGAAGGTTCTCTCGCACCCTCTCGGTGAGGTCCTTCAGTCAGTCCCTGAATTCCAGGACGTACCCCACAATGGAGTGTCCTTCCTCCCCAACTGATCCTTCCCAGTGGGCTCTCAATAGGTCTATGGACCCCCTCACCCTCCGGCCATATATTAGTTCAAAGGGGAGAAACCAGTAGATTTCTGGGCACCTCTTGGTATGCAAACAGGAGGTGCAGCCGGTATATCTCCCAGTCTTTGTGAGAGGCCAAGAACATCCTAAGCAACTGCTTCAGGGTCCCATTGAACCTCTCACACAAACCATTAGTCTGGGGGTGGTATAGAGTGCTCTGCAGGGGTTTTATCCCACAGAGCCTCCATAGCTGCTGGGTGAGCTCAGCAGTGAACTGGGTTCCTTGGTCTGAGATCACTTCCCAGGGTAAACCTACCCTGTCAAATATCTGGAGCAGCGCATCTGCCACTGTCTGCCTGGATATTGGACAGAGGGATTGTCTCTGGGTACCGGGTGGCATAATCTACCACCGTCAGTATATATTTTTTCCCGGAGGGGCTGGGACAAAACAAGGGGCCAACAATATCCACAGCTACCCTGCTGAAGGGTTCATCAATGATGGGGAGGGGGTGCAAGGAGGCTTTGGAGTGGTCTCCTGTCTTGCCTACTCTCTGACAAACATCACAGGTCCTGCAGTACTGCATAACATCCCCAGTAACCCCTGGCCAAAAGAAGGTCTGAGTCAGTCGATAATGGGTCCTAGTGATTCCTAGATGTCCTGCTAGGGGAATGTCATGCCCTATATGCAGCAGGTTGTACTGATATTTTTGCGGTACCACCAGCAGGCGCTTGGGCAACTACCCTCTTTTTCTCTCGGTAACCTGGTATAGGAGTGCTCTTTTCCACTCAAAATGGTCCCCTTCTGGGCCCCCGGGGTCAGTCCCTACCCGGGCATGGTAAGGAGCTAAAGTCGGGTCCCTCAATGTCTCTTGGGCGAAGTCAGTTGGGAACGCCCAGGAGATCTGGTTTGTGGTCAGGGCAGGAGTCAGGGCAGTGTGGCTTACCTGGGTCCCCAGATCATGGGCCATGGCCTGCCATCCTGCTTTCTGGCGGGTAGTAACAGGGCAAGCATCTGTGGGGTTATCCCATACAAAGGCTGAAGCGAGGTGTCCCATGTCATTTCCTAATTAGACCTCAGCGGGCAAAAGGTTCATAACCCCTACTTCCACCGCACGGGAGATGGCACCCCAATCCAGGTGTACCCGTGCAGTAAGGATCCAGAGCACCTTACCCTCAGCCACACAAACTGCAAGTGAGTTCCATGTTTTGTCCACACTGGGGACCATGTGTGGTTGGACAAGGGTAAAAGTTGACCCACTGTGTCATAATCCCTGGGCCAGCCAGCTGTTGATTCAGACAACCTTGCAGTGATGCTTGCGGTTGTCTCTGGTTGCGGGGTCCACCTCATGTAGGACCCAAGCCTCTTCTTCTGCTCACTCGGCATAATCCGCTGGACCCTCAGAGTCCAAACAGTGGGCGGCAGCTTTGGGGCCCTTGTCCACTGAGCCTGAGGTGGGTTTCTGGTCCTCTCCAGTCCCAGACAGTGGAGTCGAAAGTGACCTGTTTGCCCACACTCAAAGCACCTCTGGGGTGAACTGAGTCCTGAGGGGCGTGAGGGTGCCCGTGGGGTCTGGTGGAATTGGGGAGCCGCCAGGGGGGGCAAGCAGAGGCTGTAGAGGAGCGGGTCATCAGTCGCGGCTCCGGGCGTGCCTGACATCAGGTATTCAGGAACTGATCAGCCAGAATGGCAGCTTGGTCACTGTCTCGGGCCGCCGATCTCGGACCCATTCTAATATCTCCTGCGGGGAGTGAGTATAAAAGTGTTCCAACAGGATGAACTGGGTGGCTTCGGCCAAGGTGGTTACTTGGCAGCGTGTGAAGAGTTCAAGGTATGGGTGAACCGGTGTGTCCACTCTGTAAAAGGCTGCCTCTCCTGTCTCTTTAGTTCCTGGAACTTTACCCAGTGAGCCTCCGGCATGAGACCATATCAGGCAAGGATGCGCTCCTTTACCCGATTATAGTTCTTTCTTTCCCCCTCAGGAACAGTGTGAAAGGCCTCTAGGGCTCGTCCAGACAGCTTTCCGAGCAGAAGGGTTACTTAGTCGGCATTGGCAATGCCCTGCAACTTGCACTGTGTATCGAACACTTGGAGGTAGCTGTCAATCTCTTCTTCGTTGTCTTTGAAGGCTTGAAAAGCCTCATGGGGTAACTTCTTCAGCTGGGAAGAAGGATCCAGGGGAACCGGCATGGCTCCCCATAGACATTTGGACCTCCATTATTTTGAGTCCGGTGGTTTCAGAAAGTAGCCGAGTGATTAACCTCTGCTGGTGGAGTGTTCTCATAGAGAGCCAGTCCCCACTGCATCTCTCTCTGGAACTCGGACATTACTGTCTACCCTGTCGACACCTCACTGGGCCATTCACTGCTCCGGCTGCTTCCGGCATCATTAGCCGGCTCGTTGGCTGGATCGTCTTCCAGCAGCTCGGCGATGATGGCTGCCTTGGACTTGTTGCCGGCAACTTTCCCTTGAGCTTACAACAAGTCTTTCAGTGTAGTATTCCTGAGCCCAGCATACTGCTGCTCCATCCAAAGAGGGCTTTAGTTGGTGGTTTGGATGTTCCAGAAAGTTGGTGGTTTGGATGTTCCAGGTAGAAGCATCCCACTGCTGCCAACCAGTTGTCACGGACACCAGCTACCCCGACTGGGTAGCTCTGCTAGAAGGGTCCTTTCTATACCTGAAACATGCCGCTATGTAGCGGAGGAAAGTGATTATAGTGGTGCCCATCCAAATAACCAGACAGAACCAGTATGCAGGTGAAACAAAGAACAACTTTATTGTGGAAACACACTGCTTATATAAACAAACACATCTTGATAAGGAATCTTGTCAGACCCCCAGATCTCCCGCCATTCCCACCCCTCCAGACAGGCTGGTGCCCCCCATAGCAGTTATAGTCCCATAGAGTCCCTGTTATATAGATGTGGTTATTCTGGGGTGATCACTGGAAAGCTCTCAGTCCCCAGATGTCACATTCCAAAAAGCGACATGATCTGTTGCTGGGGGCTGGCACTATGAGTGATTAAATGTACACCGGGAAAGCCATGGGAAGTAGGAGTTGTAGGGGGATCCGAAACCCCAAGTTCCCAAAGGAACTCCAATCCGGCAATCACCCCACCTCTTGCCCACCCTAGGGGATACCAATCCCCAAAAGACTGGAGCTCTGGGGTGAAGGCCACTGGAGCGGCCTGGGGTAAAGGTCAGCAGGTATTAAGAGAGGCGCGGTCAGCCAGTAGTTTGAGGAGCACGGCCAGCCGGAACGGGGTTAGGCATTCAGAGATCAGCTCTTCCATGAAGATGTACAGATCACAAAACAAGCAAAACCAAGATGCTGGGAGATTGTGAATGCCCTGAAAAGGCCAAATCCAGTGTGAAAATAGAGGGCTGGGTAGTAGGGGGGTGGGGGGTTAGCCTTGCCAGCCTGGTATCCGTGACAATACTAAACAGCAAACTTAAACTAACAATAATGCAATATTATGAAAAAAAGTTGCATTTTAAAAACATGATTGTATTTTCTCGCATTTCCTGCTGATCTCATTAACTGTAATAAATACATATATCAATGTAAATTTCTATCCTGCCCACTACTGACAAACTATACAATCCCTGTACTACCCATTAAAAGTACAGGGAAAGCTAAAAAGTTTCATTTGTATTAAGATGATTGGGTTAAATATTTAACTATCCACTTGTGGTAATAATTGTGCGTTATGTATTGGTCGCACAAAATTTAACACACCCTGTACTATTGATTGTGCCCGACTTGTTATCTAGCCCTTAGCATTTAATGACATTTAAATTCTTTAAAATGTGTATATTGTATGCAGATCTTTTGTGGTACATATGTAATCGCTGATATATATACATACAGTATATATACATATACATATACACACATAAGTTCAATGGGAGCACACAAAGAGACCCAAAATTGAAAAGTCTAGTAAATACTAGAAAGTAGCAGTACCTGTAAATTGCTGAAATCGGCTCACGGAGAAAAGGGGGTGTGTTCCGCGGTGGGAGAGCTGCAGCAGCAACGCCCTGAGCTTGTCTGTAAGCGGCTCCAAAGAGAGGTGGGCGCCTATGAGCGCAATAAGGACTCCAGAGTAGTATAAAAACTATGGAACTTTATTTATGAACAGGGTAAAAACATGTCAGCAAAAAAAAGCAGCTGAAGAGAGCACTGATAAAAGTAGTAGATACAAAATAGACAATATCTCAGCGATCAGACCTCTACTACTTTTATCAGTGCTCTCTTCAGCTGCTTTTTTTGCTGACATGTTTTTACCCTGTTCATAAATAAAGTTCCATAGTTTTTATACTACTCTGAAGTCCTTATTCCGCTCTTTGGATTTTTATATATATACATATATGTATGTGTATAAATATATATACATACACACACACAAATTACTTTAGAGTCCCTTTAAAAATAAAAACAAGTTGTGTGCCTTGACATTGGCTGCCCATTGGACTATTTATCAAATCCTCTGAAAATATTTTTTCTTTGAATGCACTTTTATCTTCTTATAAATTAGCAGTGTCAATTATAAATGATATTGTTTCAATACATTAAGGCCAATTAAGTCAATTCAACTAAGAAGCCAACAAAAAACAGCATTGTTACTGTAATCCTAGCAGGAGTGCTTTGCGTGTCATAGTTGTTTTATGTTGCTGTATAATTAATGCAAAATGAGACTTGTATAATGTAGCTGTATTTACAATATTGCTTGTTCTGGGAACATGCAATCCTTAGGGATACATTGTAACTACAGTAAAAGCACTGACATCACTCGCTCCCTCGTCCAACTGCGAGATTTAGAGATTGAAACTTAAATTGTGGTTGTGTAAATTACAGAGCGGGAGATAAATCCGCTCCTCCGCAATGCAGAGCTGGCCCTTAAAGGACAGGAGTTTGGCTCCCATGTCTTTTACAAGCAAACAGATGTCAATGGTTAGACAGATTAACCCTTAATTTATTTTCACTGTAGAATATACACCTTGATCTCGCTTGCTGTTTGTTGGCATACAGCATACTGAAAAAAAGCTTCTCTGTCACATTGCTGCTTGCTATGATACCACCCCTGGGAACATTGTACAGCCACAATATAGGGCTAGATTACAAGTGTCGCTGTATATTTTTTTCCCATGATCGCTAGAGTTAAGCTTTTTGCGCTAGTCGGGTTGTGTTCGTATTACAAGTTCCAAGCGGTAATCCAAATAGTGCGAAAAACCTAACAAGTTTTCGCGTGTGCGTGCATGTATCTATTGAAATCAATGGAGGAAAAAAGTAGAAAAAAAACTAACACCTGAGATTGCGCAAACACCATTGCATTTTCGTACTCCGCATATGATTATTGTATAAATAAGTTTTATCATGTTTTTATCTACTTGGCAAAGGGTTCTAATGCATATATATATATATATATATATATATATATATATATATATATATGTCAATCTGTGTGTACATATATATTAATACTTTTATAATTGTATATATGACTATAAATACTTATATACACATATACAGTAAAAACATTAATATATATGTACACACATATAGACATATATATACACATACAAATACATATTTAGACCTGTATGTGTATGTATCTCAATGTTAAAGCCATTTGCCTGCCTTTTTTTCTATCACCTGATATCTCATATCTTTGAGCCCTTATAACTTTTTTGTGCAATATTTTTTTTAAAATATTTTTTATTAGACATTGTTATTATGAATGTAACTGTACTTTATAATGTATTTTTGAAGTGTTTTTTGCAACTTTTTTGTTCCGGAACAGTTAACCACAGCTCTGAAATCGCTGTAAGGATTGAAGAGTAAATGGGGCTTGCACTGGCGCAATTGAGATTTTGCTCCACTTGTAATATCAGCGTAATGAAAAAGGCTTGTTAAAGCACGACATTGCTTGTGCAAAACCATTTGCCCCTCACTTGTAATCTAGCACATAGTCTCTAAGGCTAGCATTTGTGTTAACCCCTTGGCATCCAGACTGCAATGCAACATCTTAAAGGGTTAATGTAGCAGTAAAAAATTAATACAATGACTATATATATATATATATATATATATACTCTTTTATTCAGTATACAGTTATAAATATGTGTATAAAAAGATATTTTAATTAATATTTTTTTAACAAAATGTACCTTAAACTCTGATGCTTGGCAGTTTTATTAATTAGCCCCATGGTACACTTTTCTAATAGCTTGCTGTGTGGCACATCCTATGGGAAAGGAGCTCCACACCGTTACCTTTTTCGTTCTGCTTGATGCATGATTGCTGTCTGCTCGGTCTCCCCGTATAGACAAGCGGCGCATATATAGTAAAAGCCTACAGATTGCAACACTTATGTAAACTATGTATTGTGTTGCTGTGAGCATCGCTATCCACTGTTTACTTTGTTGTGTCGGGTTGTGAGGATGACAATAACAACTGGCCAGGCTGCAGAAACGTACTTGGTGTTCAGTTTATGGGGGCTTTTTATTATAATGTAATGTATTGTAACGTATGTGTCTATCCTCAACATCCAGAACTCTGCATAGCAAGATAAACAACTCTTAAGGTCTAAAAAGAATTAGTGCTATGAAGGAGCACTATAACACCCCTAAAAAGTTGGATATGTAGCTTAAGGTGGAGTCCAAGAGCTAAATCTAAAGTGTGATTAAAGGAGGAACTCTAATGTAAAATATATGGTTAAAAATACAATTTTAATTCTAAAAAGTCATATATGTATCAGAATATAAGAATATAAAGATATATAAAAAAGATATATAAAAAATATAAAAACAAATGACTTATATAAACAGCCTGTATATCGTTAATCCTATGTGGTAGCCTGGTATATCTAAAGTCAAAGAAATTGTGGCCCAAAAGTGGGCGTAGATATCCAAATATGTCCAAATGTGTCCAATAAAATGTCCAAATGAGATGTGAACTTGAGGTGTGACCAAATAAAAAATGTGGATAAGTCTGTGATGAGTGACGTACAAAAAATATGTGTAAAAATACAAATATATAAAAATATAAAAAACAAAAAAATTTGAAAAAATATATAAAATTAAAAATTAAAATAAAAAAATAAAAAAATGCAAAAAATATATATGGGTGAGGCCGTTAGTGAAAAAACAGGTGTACACCTAAATCATGAAAAAGGGGGAGTCACTGAGGATGTGTCCTCACTCCAGTGCCATGTGGAATCCCTGTATATAGATCGTTATATATCCCAAAGTGAATAGTGTCCTAAAGTGAAGGATGCCTTGAATGTTATAGTCTAGCGATGTTGGCCTCTAAGAGTAATCCTCTTCTATTCAAGGCATCCTTCACTTTAGGACACTATTCACTTTGGGATATATAAGGATCTATATACAGGGATTCCACATGGCACTGGAGTGAGGCCGCACCCATATATATTTTTTGCATTTTTTTATTTTTTATTTTAATTTTATATATTTTTTTCACATTTTTGTGTTTTTTATATTTTTATATATTTGTAATTTTACACATATTTTTTGTACGTCACTCATCACGGACTTATCCACATTTTTTATTTGGTCACACCTCAAGTTCACATCTCATTTGGACATTTTATTGGACACATTTGGACATATTTGGATATCTACGCCCACTTTTGGGGCACAATTTCTTTGACTTTAGTTATACAAGGCTACCACATAGGATTAACGATATACAGGCTGTTTATATAGGTCATTTGTTTTTATATTATTTATATATCTTTATATTCTTATATTGTGATACATATATGACTTTTTAGAATAAAAATTGTATTTTTAACCATATATTTTAACCATATATTTTACATTAGAGTTCCTCCTTTAATCACACTTTAGATTTACCTCTTGGACTCCACCTTAAGCTACATATCCCCCTTTTTAGGGGTGTTATAGCGCTCCTTCATAGCACCAATTCGATTCATACATATTGAGATCTGGTTGGGAGATCTTGCCTATTGGGGAGGAGCTTGTGTGGTTGCATCCTTGGCGCTATTGATAACCTCTGTCTTAAGGTCTAAAACCCCTAACTGAAATTCACTGGGTAAATACTTCACCAGCCACCCCTAAAGCCTTTCCCCAACTAATAAATGAAAGACAGACACAGAGCTGGAAAAAGACCAGACATAGTTGCATTTATTAACTGAAATTTCAAGACAACTAAATTACTTTTCACTGTCAGCTTTATAATGTGGTGGCAATTAAAGTGCCTAAATATTAACCCTAGAGAGAGGTCAAGGCCTGGGGATGCCCTGATGGAATCTAATGAGGTACCACCCTTAGAAGAGCTACAGGTGCCCTAGAAGCCTTCCGGCTAGCAGACCTGCAGGGAGGCGCACTGCTAGGTCAAGACCTAAGGACATCGCCCCATCCATTCCGGCAGCTGTAAGCCCATAAGGACCCTGCATCCAAAACGCCTTGACCTCCCACAACAAGAGAGCTGGGATTCTTACCGCCATAAATTAAAACAAGGCTAACAAAGAAAATATGATATTGACTAGGAAAAACCCTAATCCTTCATCAGATAAGTGCACCCTATCTGTGGGGAAAAAATGCCTCACAAGTTGTTGTATGGAACTACAAACCCCCAGCAACCATGACCATTTTCTCCAGTTCCCTGCTCAACTTCTTGCGAACTCTGTTAGCAGATGTACTAGATGGGAAATTCTGCCAGTAAAGTTGTGTAATAATGTTGGACCACCCAACCTTGACACCTGGAAAAACTCTACAAACCCACCTAATGTCTGACTTCATTACATTGTTCAATTCTAAGGCTGGTATGGAATCCAAATCATTGCCCCCAAGTGTAAAAGAATAACATGGGGTCCCATTTGCAATGGGCTTCCAGAAGCAAGACAGGAATCTTATTCCATCTCAGGCTCCTGCCCACCAGTACATGAAAGCCCAACTGTAGTCTATCTGGCAAGTAAAGCACCCGGATCACCGCACAGTGAACAAAAGAGTGTCCCACTATCCATACTCTAGTGCAGGGGTGCTCAACCTTGGTGCTTTAGAGGTTTTGGAACTTAATGTCCCCTGATGCTCAGCCAGCTGATGCTCAGTGTCTGAGCATCATGGAAAATGCAGTTCCAAAACCTATGGAGCACCAAGGTTGAGCACCCCTGCTCTACTGGGACTTCCAGCAATTCCTATAAACATATACACTAACTGTAATTCATAAAAGAAAATACCACTTAACTAATTCAACAACCAATTCAACAAAAACTAACTATGCAAAAACTGAACTACCATCAGCTGCTGTTCACAGAACAAACATAAAGTTTATAATGCTGAGAACACCACCGACCTAACTTCCTAATGCATTCTGCTGGCCAACCCAAAGCTGCTGTGCTAGCAGCTGCCCCAATTCTAAACGAATGAGGAGTGATTTTGCTGGGATCCGTGTCTGCCACCATAGCTGCTCTTGGCAAAATCTTGAGACAGAAAAGCCTCACCCAGGTGTGTTAAAATCTGGGATGAACATCTAGGCCTAACCGCAACATAGTTTTTAGCTAGAGTTACACGGCAAACCTTGCTGACAGCCTGGGCAGGAAGCATAAGCTAGGTACACCTGACCTCTTGATCTGTTTTTTACCTAGCCACAAACAACAGAAGCCCTCCATCTGTGAAGTGCACATGATCTAACTGCACTCCTCTCCCTAGCAACTTCTTCGATGGAGCCACTAATTTGCCTACCTGCAGTGCCCCAAAAAACGCCAACACAAATGCACATTTAAATAAACACACCTTGTATGCTGACAAACATACCTCTTCAGCAGAGCACTAAGGTGCTGGGCAGTTATGGGTTCCCTAACATCCTTAGACCGTGGGTCCAACCGACCACAACCTTTAACCATCTGTCTCACCAAGAAAGAATTACCAATGTCTCCAAGACCTAGCAGGTTACAAAAGAAGGACAAAGCTGCCAACTGTCTATGTACTGTGCCTGACTTCACTCACCATTCATGCAGACTTAACAGCCAGTTAATCAACAATACATGGGACCCAGGTGTCACTGTAACCCCTCTGCTGACACAAAATATGCGCAGGGAACTAAGCAACCCATCGACAGACACCTGTTCATATAAAAGGCTGATTCAGCATCAAGCTTTGTCATAAGTGCACCTATTCCTGCAGTCCTGTTTAAATGTCTGATAGAATAGCTGATACCTGACAGAACTCACTGCTAGATCAATCACATCATTCACATACCGGCCCTTAGTGTAGGACAAGTGCTAAAAGAGGCAAAACTTACCTGGTTCCTTCTTTGGTACTAACCCCAACTTGGACACCACCAAGTCACAAACTAAAGCCACCCTGAAGCCACCCACAATGCGTTCCAAAGCAATTTGTTTTGCCAACAACAGCGAAAAGTTAGGCTTAAGATTCTGGTGGTTTGCAGACCTCGAAACTAAGCCCTGCATTGGAATTCTAAATCCTCCTGTATTCCTAGTAAAAGCAACTCAGCTGCCTTAATATCTGGGTAGGATGCCAACCAAGGCCTAATTACGACCAGTTTAAGGGATGTTGGCACTCTTGTTTCAAGCCATACTTTTCCCATACTCCTGGCTGAGCTCCCATCTTGTTTGTGCTGGCACTTGATCCCAAGATATAGCCTCTTGCAGTAGAGACAGACATGGCGAAAGGAGCAGCCTGCCACTTTGTCACATCGGAGATCATTAAACTTCCAACACTCTCGCATTTATCGTCTGCTGCTTATGGGAGATTTGTCACAGGATATTTGCCCAGGCACGGGGGTGTGTGCAGGGGAGAGAAGAATCTAGGGACCCAGCTTCGACCAAAGGCATATCTTTAGCAACAAATGTCAAAATTGAAAAAAAACAAGACTAATGGCACTACTATTTAGATGTGCTTAGGATTCTCTGTACAAAATAGTTCAGGTTATATAACCTTTAAGTAGTTCACAGAGTCAGGTGCTGTGTACTTTTTTATTCTGAAAAAAGAAGAGAATTTCAATCCTAGGATTGAAAGGGGTGTACACTTGTGTAGCACTCTAACCTAAGGGGGAGCGGCTCTGGGTTAGAACTATTGATTCTAAGGGAGGAAAACGGTATCAACCATAACAAATTAAAATATAACCTTTATTAGGAATCACATTAAAATAGCTGTCCACAAACAAACATAAATTGTCATATTAAAAACACAGAATGTAAATGAGGAAATTATATGCTGCGTGTTATATTCAACACAGAAAATTGCTGATAGTATTAATTCTTAACCTAGGATGAGGAATCCATTGTTAAGAAGAAATATACCCTAATAAATGCAAAGTATTCGGTATTATTAGGTGTATTCACAGGTGTTAGGTGCAACTTAACATCAATATTCAACTGGTTAAAAATCAATAATACACTATAATAGCGTTATTTGCTGTGTATTTAGACGTTCATGTCACTTGTCTGGTATTTGCAACATTTATTTAAAGTTAGATTGAATATGCGTTACTATGTTGCCACTCTAGATACTCTGTAAAATTAAATATGCGTTACTAAGTTGCCACTGGAGATAATATATAAGAATAGAGGGGATTTTTGCTCCTCCTTTATTCACTGTTGTCTATAGTTGTAAATAATACTCATATAAAGAAAATAGCATATACATTCCTATGTCCTAAGTATGTGGGTATCTATTGGAGACTTATATTGGTGTTTTTAATATCTCCCAATTATAAGTTGGTTTATGGGAGTTATAGTTAACTTTGATACACATTTAATATCCTAATACCAGCAGGTTTTTTATTCTGCAATATACTATAGTAGTTCTACTGATTTCAACAATTTATACGTTAATAACTCTTTATAGAGAGATGCAGCAATTATATAAGTCTACTTTCTATAGGCTTCTCTTAGGATTGTATAGTTAGTCAACCGGTATACAACTTAAGGTGCACATGACAGTAACTGTATATTAAGTTCATGAATTTACTGCATGCAGCACCAAATAAAATATGACTGTGTTCTATTCCGCAATTAACTTAAATTATCGTCACTGCAGCTTGAAAATTATTATCCCGTTAGCTTAAATTCAAAGACTGCCCACAATATATTAATACTATCGGCTGTCAGCCGTAAAAAACAACGTGTGTCAAAAATTTTATAACAAAGTTATTTGGTACAACAATTCCTCATTACATCTGCTGTTTAAAAAGTTGTGCTTTTTAGCATATCAACTAGCTAAGCCCTGACATGTTTCGCCACCGTGTCTATGAGTAAGGCTAACCAGAGCCGAAACGCGTAAGATACCTTTGTCTTGGAGCTGTCAGGCTCTGTTATGGATGCTTTTAAATATTTCCAATAAAGTTAAACCTCGATTTGAATTTAGTGCCTTGACGTCCTGCCTGGTTTATTGCTTGCCAAGAATTAACCCTATCAGCAATTTTCTGTGCTGAATATAACACACAGCATATCATTTCCTCATTTACATTCTGTGTTTTTAATATGACAATTTATGTTTGTTTGTGGACAGCTATTTTAATGTGATTCCTAATAAAGGTTATATTTTAATTTGTTACAGTTGATACCGTTTTTCTCCCTTAGAATCAATTGTTCTAACCCAGAGCCACTCCCCCTTAGGTTAGAGTGCTACACAAGTGTACACCCCTTTCAATCCTAGGATTGAAATTCTCTTCTTTTTTCAAATGTCAAAATTGGGTTTCTGCCATGTCATAGTTCCACCACATGCCGTCAGGAAAATGGCTGAAGTGTCCATATATTTGAGCACTTTGAGCACCTGATCTGGTCTATGTTCTAGATAACAAGAAGCCAGGACACAGAAGCAGCACTGCCACTCTTCATAAGAGTCAGGTCACTTCACATTTTCCTGCCCAGCTAGAAACCCCAATCAAACCCCGGGCATCCATGCCCCTTGCCGGGCCAACGTTACTACTACTTGGTTGCTGCTGTGCTCCTGCAGCTCCTTCTGACCCCAGCTCCGCACATGTTCCCAAAGCTAAATCACCCATACCAGTCTGCTGTACTGAAGAGCTGTGCCCCTGCTTCTTTGCTCTCTCCCTTAGTACCTGTCATGACTATACCAGTGACTTACTTCTCTATCTTATCCTTTGGATATTAAATTCTTTCACACTGAGTCCTGGCTCCTCCTATTCAGAATCGGATAAAGTTACACAAACCCACAAACACATTGCTTGGTTATTTTGTACCTAGCTTCCAAACTCTTTGTACCTAATTCCAGGAACTCCTAATTTTGACTGCCGCAGTCTCACAGCTGATGCGATCAACTGAACGACCTAGCAGTGACGTCACACGCCAACGTAAGCGCAGCCTGCCACCAGAACTTCTTGTGAGAACAACTAGTACAAGCTACCTTGGTAAAATATGCTCTGAGGACACAAGTATAAACAGCGCTTCTACACAGAATACCTTATCTACTGAATCAGTGTCGGTAAGTTCCGATGGACACTTCTTTGTTGCTTTGCCAATGTTTTCTGGGAATAGACTGTTTCCGTCACATTAATCTTACAAACTCATGTTAACCGCTTACTGCTGAACTATAGGGAGACTTAGTCAGTATAATTGTAAACCCTTTAATCTTAGATATCTAACTCAATATTTGCTGCCTTTCCCTCATTCTCACTATATTTAGCAATTGCTACATCTTTCATTTATAAGGAAACAGGGGAATAATTCTGAGTAGAGCTGGATGCTCACATGTCTCAGCTATTGTTCAACTGAACCTCACATTAATGTGTAGTGAATCTGCTGATGCTGTACATTTTGCTGCGTCCACAAACTGATACAGGATCATAGATTCACTCCCCAACATAACCAAGCTGCAGTTGTGGTCCTTAAACTTCCTTCTTTTGCTTACAGGGAATAACTTATTTACAAAACCTGACAGTACCTGTGTGGCCCGCTGACTTCCTTCCTAGCTTGCACACCACCACAGGGCAGGGCAATCCCTTCTTACCTGATCCCTGCCGTGTTAAATGAGAGCTCTGCCTCCACTCTTGGCTGCACCTCACCAACTGATGCCCTTGTGACGCCCCGCCCGATGCAATACCAGGCTGAACAGAAATGATGTCCGCCGCATTGCATTGTGTTGCCTCCAGAGCCATGACACAGCATTAGATAATCTATGACCGGATGACACTATCAATGAGCACACAAATGTCTAATAGATCATTGGGGGTTAAAAAAAAACAAAAAACCTTCAGCCAGAGGGGTCAGCGGATGCAGTTTCCAAAGATGTTTTTTAAAGGGTAAATATCATAAATTATATTTTCATATTGGCAAAAATAAGTTTTTCATAATGTAGAATAGCAATAGTTTTATTTTTAATGTCCACTGTCTCTGTAAATGTATTAAACACATAGTTAAAGTCAACTATGAAAGAGCAATGTACTACTGATCCCAAACTGAACACACCTGGTGATTGGTAGCTACACACATATGCTATGTCTGAATGGCTCAGCATCTTTATTTAGCTCTAGAACAGTGGTGGATTTCCATTCCATAGCTGTCTTTAACTATGTGTTTAATCCCTTGGGTGTGGAAGAGGTTAAACCCATAGTTCTGCACAATCAATAGTGCAAAGCTCATACACATTCAAGCATTTTAAATATTTATCATCAAATTTGCTTTGTGCTCTTGGTATTCTTTGTTGAAAGCTAAACCAAGGTAGGCTAATATGCTAATTTTAACCCCTTGAAAGTGGCTTCTTATATCAGTGCATTTTAACAGGTTTTCACAGCTTGACAGTGCAAGTTCATGTGTGCCATATAGATTACACTGTGCTTGCTCCTGTGGAGTTATTAATGAGTCGGCACTGATTGAATAAAATGCAAGTCTGTCAGAGGCTTGGATACAAGGTAATCACAGAGGTAAAAAGTATATTAGTTTAACCTTGCTGACTGAGGAATGGGTAATAAAGGGATTATCTATCTTTTTTAACAATAAAAATTCTTGAGTAGACTGTCCCTTTAGATTTGATCTGTGCTGGGTTACATATTTTGTGCTACAGCAAGAGGTAAGATTTAGGGGGTTTATCTTATTTCTATATCCGTATAACTATTACTATACTGTATATTGCAGGGCCTGGTCTTTACTTGGTTTCACTAGCAGGAATTATTTTTATTTAGTCGTGACATCCTTGTCTCCTAAATAAACACATATGACAGCTCCATACTAAAGGAGCAAAAACCAGACTTTTCAAATTCATTTAAAATATTTGTCTGAGCAACGATGATATTTCTACCAAAGATAAAATGCCAACATCCATCACTAATTTCTAAACTGTTTAACTTAACACTGTCATCAGCTCTAGGTTCTAGGAGGGACTATCTCCTAAATACCAATCTAAAGTGCCACATCTTTTAATAAAAGCTGCAGAAATGCCACAGGAGAGCCAGTGCTGAAGTAGGACATCACCAAATAAAGAGCGCTCTGTTCTGATCGAGCTGTTTTATATCTACTGTATGTGTGTACCTACTTTTTCTAATTAGGTGTTGGGTAACATCGTGTACCGGGAATGAAATAGTACAAACCACAAGAGGATCTCATCCAACACAAACTAGTTAGGATGGATTTCAACTCCTGTATCCATCAGGAGCTTGGAATGCTTTCAGGTGATCGGATAAAACACAGGGAAGAACAAACATGAGGGTGTGTCAATGTATTCATATATGAAATCCCACACCTCATTACACACAGGATAGAGATATTTCTGAACTGTCCTTGGTCATTTTATGAGGGTTGTATTTGTAGATGTGAAAGCTGAAAGATTTTTAATTAAAGTGAATAATATTATTTTATCTGAAATCCAGGTGACCCTTTTTTTTAACCTAAGTTTACATGCAATTTCATGTGGAAATTAACAGCATTGTGACCAAACTTGGTGTTAATGAGTAAACTGAATAATTGTTTGCTTAAGTAATTAATTAATTAACTAATTAAAGGGATAGTCTACTCCAAAATTTGTATTGTTTAAAAAAATAGATAATCCCTTTATTTACCTTGTATGTAAGCCTCTGCGGACAGCCCTCTTATCTCAGGGCTATTTATTTACTATCTATTGACTTGCATTTTAGCTAATTTGGGCAGTGTCCTGCACAACTCCACGGGAGTGAGCATAATGTTATCTATATGACATATATGAATTAGCAGTGTCTTGTTGTGAAAAGCAAATAAAAAAGCATGTGATTAAGAGGCTGTCTATAGTGGCTTAGAAACAGGCAGAAATGTAGAGGTTTAAATGTTATAAAGTGCATTAACTCTTTGGCTGCTAAGCCATTTCCCACCTGGGTGCTAATATTTTCTTTTAATTTTTTTATTTTTGAAATTTTAGAAACAATTTTTTTTAACTTTTTAATTTTTTTTTACAGACCCCCAAGACTTACACTGTTGGAAAGGTTAAGCGAATACCTTTCCAACAGTGGGTCTTGGGGGTCTGTAGCTGCTTAGATGCCTGAGACACAGACTTCTAAGCAGCATGCCCCTCCTCCTATACTTAACATTGCTAAGTATAAATAAAGTTGCGCGGTGACATCATCACGTAATTGCACGTGATGTCACCGCGCATCACGTGAAGCCCCGGCGATGCCTGTCACTCTATAGGCATGATTGCCGGGGTAGGAGCAGTAAGGAGCCCCCAGATCTCCCTCAAGGTGGGAGATTGCTCATGGCGGCTCTGAGCCGTCATTAGCACCAGAGTGAGAAACTCTGTGACGGCTCAGAGCCATCATTCGCACTCAAAGGGTTAATATAACAATATTGGTTGTGCAAAGTTGGGTAATGGGTAGTAAAGGCGTTATCTATCTTTTTAAGTAATAACAATTTCAGTGTAGACTGTCCCTTTAATTAATTAATTGATTAAGTAACAGCTAGATTACGAGTATGACATCATGAGTGAAAAAACAGCATTATGCTTCATAACGCTGTTTTTTCCCTAAAGCTGCTATTACAAGTCTTGAAGGTATAGATGTACCGCACACCTTTTTGGCTGTCACGCAACGTCAGTACCGCACTTTTTAAAAAGTCCTTTTTTTAATGGGACTTCTATAGCGCCGGTATTACGAGTTTGCCTGGGAGGCCAAAAAGTGAGCGGTACACTCTATAACCACAAGATCCGTACCACCATCTAAAGTCAGTTGTTTTGAGTTTTACCTTACAAAGCTGTAGCATAAAACTCATAACTAAAGTGTTAAAAAGTACACTAACACCCATAAACTACCTATTAACCCCTAAACCGAGGCCCTCCCGCATCGCAAACACTATAATAAAGTTATTAACCCCTAATCTGCCGCTCCAGACGTCGCCGCCACTAGATACAATTATTAACCCCTATTCCGCCGCTCCCCGACATCGTCACCAATATAATAAACCTAATAACCCCTACACCGCTGCCCTCCCGCATCGCAAACACTATTTAAATATTATTACCCCTAATCTGCCATCCACCTACACCGCCGCTATAATAAACCTATTAACCACTAAACCGCAAGCCCCCCACAATGAAATATACTAAAATAAATTATTAACCCCTAAACCTCTGACCTCGACACATCACTAACTCAACATTAATATATAAATGAAAAGTAAGAAAAGTGTGGCGCTAAACTACAGACTCACTGCCCCTTCCAAATATTTCCTTCCCAAAGATAAAAGTAATCAATCAAACAAAGTGTGGATGGGCGCCAAAAGCAGAGTCAAACCAGCAAAATAATTAAACACTTAACTTGCAATTACAATTTAATTAAAATAAAATAAAAGTAAAAAATGAAAAAAATTTGTAAGAAATATATTTCTATATATAGTAAAACTCCTTATAGCATAAGAACAACAGCAATAAATATTTGCAGATGTATAGAATTCAATCTATTTGCTGTTAAAGGACCAGTCAACACTGTAGATTTGCATAATCAACAAATGCAAGATAACAAGACAATGCAATAGCACCATGTGACAGCCATCAGCCAATCACAAATGCATACACGTACCATGTGACAGCAATCAGCCATTCACAAATGCATACACACTTATTCTTGCACATGCTCAGTAGGAGCTGGTGACTCAAAAAGTTTAAATATAAAAAGACTGTGCACATTTTGTTAATGGAAGTAAATTAGAAAGTTGTTTAAAATTGCATGCTCTATCTGAATAATGAAAGTTTAATTTTGATTGAGTGTCCCTTTAAGCAAAAACCCCTTTAATTCCTATTGGCTGATAGAAATCTTTCAGCCAATAGGAATGTAAGTGACGCCATCTTGAAGATGGACCCGCTCTGCGCCGGATGGATGAAGGTAGAAGATGCCGTCTGGATGAAGTTTTCTTGCCGTCTGGATGAGGACTTCGCTGGCTGGATGAAGATGGAAGAGGCCATCTGGATAAAGACTTCTTGCCGCCTGGATGATGACTTTGCCGGTTCGATGAGGATGGATGTCCGGACTTCGATAACTATAAGTGGATCGTCGGGGGTTAGTGTTTTTTAAGGGTTTTTTGGGTGGGGATTTTTTTTTAGCTTAAGGTTTGGGCAATGTAAAAGAGCTAAATGCCCTTTTAAGGGCAATGGCCATCCAAATGCCCTTTTCAGGGCAATGTTGAGCTTAGGTTTATTTAGATAGGTTTTTATTTGGGGGGGTTGGTTGGGTGGGTGGTGGGTTTTACTGTTGGGGGGTGTTGTATATTTTTTTTACAGGTAAAAGAGCTGATTTCTTTGGGGCAATGCCCCACAAAAGGCCCTTTTAAGGGCCATTGGCAGTTTAGTGTAGGCTAGGTTTTTTTTTTATTTGGGGGGGGGGCTTTTTATTTTGATAGGGCTATTAGATTAGGAGTAATTCGTTTTTATTTTTGATAGTTTTGTTTTTTTATTTTTTGTAATCTAGTGTTTATTTTTTTTGTAATTTAGAAAATTGTATTATAATAATTTAATTTATTTTATTTTATTGTAATGTTAGTTTTTAGTGTAAGGCAGGTTAGGTTTTATTTTACAGGTAACTTTGTATTTATTTTAACTAGGTAGTTAGTAAAAAGTTAATAACTATTTACTAACTAGTCTGCCTAGTTAAAATAAATACAAATTTAGCTGTGAAATAAAAATAAAACTATTAGTTATATTGTAGCTAGCTTAGGTTTTATTTCACAGGTAAGTTTGTATTTAGTTTTAAATTGGTATTATTTAGGTAATAATTGTAAGGTATATTTAGCTTTATTTTAATTATATTTAAGTTAGGGGGTGCTTAGGGTTATGTTAGGGTTAGGGTTATGCTTAGGGTTAGGTTTAGGGATTAATATATTTATTTAGTGTTAGTGATGTTGTAGGCCAGAGGTTTAGGGGTTAATAACTTTAGTATAGTGGCGGCGACATTGAGGGCGGCAGATTAGGAGTTAATAACTGTAATGTAGGTGGCGGCGATATCGGAAGCGGCAGATTAGGTTTAATAGTTTTATTTAGGTGGCGGCGATGTTAAGGGCGGCAGATTAGGGGTTAATAACATTATGTAGGTGGCGGCGATATAGGGCGGCAGATTAGGGGTTAATAACTGTAATGTAGGTGGCGGCGATACCGGGGGCGGCAGATTAGGGGCCAATAACTGTAATGTAGGTGGCGGCAATATCGGGGGCGGCAGATTAGGCGTGTTTAGACGTGGGGTTTATGTTAGGGTGTTTAAACATAACTTTTTCTTTCCCCATAGACATCAATTGGGCTGCGTTAGAGAGCTTTTGTTTCCATGATCGCAGGTGTTAGGCTTCTTTTTTGCCGGCTCTCCCCATTGATGTCTATGGGGAAATCGTTCACGAGCATGTCAAAGCAGCGCTTGTAGTTCAGTGCAGTATGGAGCTCAACGCCATCATATCGCCCACACAAGCCTGCTTCTTACAAACTTGTAATTGCAGCGCTATAGGGAGGTGAAATAACGCCACTTTTGTAGCGGTCGTTAATTTCCCTATAGCGCTGAAAACTCGTAATCTAGCTGTAAGTATCTAATGGATTGTGTTAAAAGTAAAGCTGACTGTAAATCTTGAGGGAAATTGTATGAGAAACGTGAAGTTGAAATAGCAAATGACAGGGACAAAAAACTAACAAAACTTAAACATTTTTGACATTTGAATACCAAAATTAATCTTTGCTTTGAATTTGTTATCTTATTAGAATATTTATAAAGAATTAAAGTAGTATTTGTAGCATTTAAATGTCAAATGTTGTATTTGATTTTAAAAAAAAGTTAATATTTAAATATATAAAATAAATTAAAAAAATATATATTTATTTAGACTGCTTGGAGACTATGAACAACAACATTTGAATGCAAATGTTGATATCTATTGTTCTTTTCATTAATGATGTTCCATTTGAAATTTGAATATTCCATGAAAGTTGAATATTTGCAATTTGAATTAGAACTTATTAGGTCAATATTTGTTATTTGTATTGTATATGATAAAACTGCTTTGGGCATAAACTCAATGGCCAATAATGAATGAAGATTGCATGTAGGAGATAGATCCTTATAAGGTATAATAATATTGTCAGTGATATGACCTGTTCCAGGGTGGATATATTGAGTAGAAAAGGCCTGAGTAAACAGGATCCTCTCAATCATTCAATAATAGGATTTATCCTGTATGAGCCAAGTTGTTGGATAGCAAGGCCTGCTCCAAAATGTGCATTGCTCTCAGTAAGTGAGATTGGCCTTTTCATGGTAGAACCAAATGGTACATAGAGTACAAGACCTGCTCCAAACAGAGCCTTGTTATCATTGTACACAGTGTATTATCCCATGATACTTTTAGGGGCCCAAGAAAATGCTTTAATCTGTTCAGGCTATTTCCTGGTAGATTCAGATGATACATTGAGTATCCAAGACCTACTCAATAAAGTTGTGCTGTCTGTGAATAAAAATGTTCTTCTCCTATTAGAGACAAATGGCATGTTGAGTAACTAAGTCCTACTCCAAAAGAATCCTTGGTTTCAGTAAGTGTGATTTGCCTTCTTCTAGTGCAGGGGTCAGCAACCTTGGCTCTCCTGATGTTTTAGAACTAAATTTCCCATGATGCTCAGACAGCCTAAAGAATGTCTTAGCATCATGGGAAATGTAGTTCCAAAACATCTGGAGAGCCAAGGTTGCTAACCCCTGTCCAAGTGGAACCTAAATGGACATTGAATAACAAATACCTGCTCCAAAAGAAGCTTAGTTGTCAGTGAGTGAGATCATGATAGACCTTAAGTAAGGTGATCCGCCAAAACGCGTTGCTCTTGTTTTTGGCCCTCCAGGGCTTCCGTTGTTTGCAAAAAGCCTCTTACGCTGTAACTACAAATTGGTTGAGCACCCGCAGTCAAGTAAAACCACGGCTGAGAGGACGCTGTGCAAGGCACATTGACAACACTACCTCTCATCATAGGAGAGAGCACTGGAAAGGGACGATACACAAAGAGACGGTGTAAGTACTGAATAACACCTGTTGTGTATAACTCTTTCATACTTTGTGACTAGGATCTCCTGTCTCACTGTAGGATCCTTCTGGCCGTTTGTGATACTGATTATTTGGGTACACCTTATCTGTGGATCTCTTTTTGCATAACTCCTTCTATAGAAAGCGCTCACAAAACTGTTACACAAAACTCATAACTAAACTGTTACAAAGTACACTGACACCCATAAACTACCTATTAACCCCTAAACTGAAGCCCTCCCGCATGGCCATTTCAGCGTTAAAACAGTAACTATTACGAGTCTTGTCGGTTTAGCTGTACCGCAAGCATTTTAGCCTGCAACGCAATGTCAGTCACGCACTCAAAAAATGACGTTTTTGCGTGGGATTTCCATTGCGCTGCCATTACAAGTTTTGCAGAGAGGCTAAAACGCTTGGGTTCCAGCCTATATGAGCCGTTCTGCAATCTGATAGCAATAGGTATAAGTTTTACGCAACAAAACTGTTACACAAAACTCATAACTAAACTGTTACAAAGTACACTGACACCCATAAACTACCTATTAACCCCTAAACCGAAGCCTTCCCGGATCGAAAACACTATTTTAAAGTTATTAACCCTTAATCTGCCGCTCCCGACATCGCCGCCACTAATAAAATTTATTAACCCCTATTTTGCCGCTCCCCGACATCGTCGCAACTACACTAAAGTTATTAACCCCTATTCCCCCGAACCCCAACATCGTCCACACTATAATAAAGATATTAACCCCTATTCCGCCTCTCCCCGACATCGCAGCCACTAAATAAAGTTATTAACCCCTAAACCAACAGCCCCACATCGAAAAAAACTAAATTAAACTATTAACCCCTAAACCTAAAAACCCCCTAGCCTTAAATTAAAATTACAAGATCCCTATCTTAAAATAAATAAAAACTTACCTGGGAAATTAAAAAAAAAACTAAGTTTAAACTATAAATTAAACTAACATTACTATTATACTAAAATTAAAATAACTATCAATTAAATAAATTAAATTACTCATTAAAAAAACTAAATCTGCTAAAAAAAATTATCTACAGTTACAAAAATTTAAAAATACTAAATTACAAAAAATAAAAAAATACTAAATTACAAAAAATAACAAACGAAATTATCCATAATAATGTGACCTCCACCTACTATCGTCCCCAGTCACCTAAAGATTTCCAGTATTTTTGTAGTGGACAGCTGGAACCTTATCTGATATCGACATATCCAATTGAGAGTAGAGCCCTGGGCCTGAAGCCTTTTTGTCAGTCATATGTGTCATATCACCTCAGATCAGAGCCTTAGCCATGAAGTCTGTAAGCCCCTTCCCTCAATAGCAGTGGCACGGTTAGGTTTTTTTAAGGGGGGATCGGGTGGGTTTTAGAGTAGGGGTGTGTGGGTGGTGGGTTTTAATGTTGGGGGTGGTCTTGTATTTTCTTTTACAGGTAAAAGAGCCGATTACTTTGGGGCAATGCCCCACAAAAAGTCCTTTTAAGGGCTGGTAAAAGAGCTGATTACTTTTGTAATTTAGTATAGGGTAGTGAATTTTATTATTTTGGGGGGCTTAAATTAGGTGTAATTAGATTAAAATTCTTGTAATTTTTTTTAATTTTTTGTTGTAATTTAGTGGGGGGTTTTTTGGACTATAGTTTAGTTTATTTAATTGTATTTTAGTTTAGATCATTGTAGTTAATTTATTTAATTAATTTATTGATAGTGTAGTCTTAGGTGTATTTGTAACTTAGGTTAGGATTTATTTTACAGCTAATTTTGTAATTATTTTAAGTAGGTAGCTATTAAATAGTTATTAACTATTTAATAGCTATTGTACCTAGTTAAAATAAATACAAAGTTGCCTGTAAAATAAATATAAATCCTAAAATAGCTACAATGTAACTATTAGTTATATTGTAGCTATATTAGGGTTTATTTTATAGGTAAGTATTTAGTTTTAAATAGGATTAATTTATTTAATTATAGAAATTTTATTTCGTTTTATTTAAATTATATTTAAGTTAGGGGGGGTGTTAGGGTTAGATTTAGGTTTAGGGGTTAATAACTTTATTATAGTAGCGGCGACGTTGGGGGCGGCAGATTAGGGGTTAATAATTGTAGGTAGGTGGCGGCGACATTGGGGGGGCAGATTAGGGGTTAATACAATTTATTATAGTGTTTGCGAGGCGGGAGTGCGGCAGATTAGGGGTTAATAAGTGTAGCTAGGTGGCAGCGACGTTGGGGGGGGGCAGATTAGGGGTTAATAAATATAATGTAGGTGTTGGCGATGTTAGGGGCAGCAGATTAGGGGTTCATAGGGATAATGTAGGTGGTGGCGATGTCCGTTCAGCAGATTAGGGGTTAAATAATTTTATTATAGTGTTTGCGATGTGGGGGGGCCTCGGTTTAGGGGTTCATAGGTAGTTTATGGGTGTTAGTGTACTTTGTAGCACTGTAGTTAAGAGCTTTATGTTCCGGCTTTAGCCCATAAAACTCTTAACTACTGACTTTTTCATGAGGTAGGAGTCTTGGAGGTAGAGGCTGTACCGCTCACTTCTTCCAAGACTTGTAATACCAGCGTTAGGCAAATCCCATTAAAAAGATAGGATACGCAATTGACGTAAGGGGATTTGCGGTAGACAAAAGTCGCGGAAGAAAAGTGAGCGGTAGACCCTTTCCTGCCTGACTCATAATACCAGCGGGCGTTAAAAAGCAGTATTAGGACCCCTTAATGCTGCTTTTTAAGGCTAACACAGAACTCGTAATCTAGGCGAAAGCTTTTAATATTTGCCTCTTTTATATAACAGGTCTATGTTGAAGATAAAAGGAAGCCTGAAGATAAAATACATACGGCTAGATCACGAGATTTGTCGGTAAGGCTGTGCGTTGCTAACGCTCGTTTTTTTCTTATCGCTCCCTTAAGCCATTGCTGGTATTACGAGTTTTCTTTAAGCCGGCGTTAGCCTCAGAAAAGTGAGCGTTGAGCAAAATTTAGCTCCACATCTCACCTCGATACCAGATGGGTGTTAGTGTACTTTTTAGCACTTTAGTTAAGAGCTTTATGTTCCGGCATTAGCCCATAAAACTCTTAACTACTGACTTTTATATGCGGTAGGAGTCTGGACAGGAGAGGGTGTACCGCTCACTTCTTCCAAGACTCGTAATACCAGCGTTAGGCAAATCCCATTAAAAAGATAGGATACGCAATTGACGTAAGTGGATTTGCGGTAGACTCGAGTCGCAGAAAAAAAGTGAGCGGTACACTTGTACCTGTCAGACTCGTAATACCAGCGGGCATTAAAAAGCAGCGTTAGGACCCCTTAACGCTGCTTTTTTACCCTAACGCCAAACTCGTGATCTAGCCGATAGGGTTTCTCTTGGTGGATACACACTGTCACTGAGCAAGGCCCAGCTGTCATTTTAACGAGCAAGCCCTTTTGCAAGTAGAGCCTTGCGTAACTTAATGAAATACTGGTATGTTTATTTTTTCCTTTTGTTTCATAAACAAATTACTTACTGCATTTTAACAGTGATCTGCAGTTAGACTGTTTTTAGTCTAAGTGGACATCTCCAGGGGACACATTTCACCAGCACACCCGGCCTGCAATCTTCATTTAACGTTGAAGTTTGTTTTCATCAAACTCATTGTTTATAAAAACCAATGAGAGTGTTGAAAGGTGCCAGTCCCATAGCTTACAGGACCTATTCTTAAAATGTTTCTATTACCCGTAAGGCAGAATTTAAAGATGAAAATATTTTTCTTTTAAGTAAAGTTTTTTAAGTAAAAAACGTTTAAACTGAAACCAGTACAGCAGTTATTTATTTCCTGCTAATGTTTACTGGCTGATAAGGATAGCTGCCAAAGCTTTATTGATAGAGAAGGATATTTTCACTGCAAGTGAGCAAGTAAAGGGTTATATACAGTGTAGCAATTTAAAGGGGAGTTCTTACTCACTGGCTTTATATGCTCTTCTCAATGGTTACCTCACCTCTTCTGCTTTCTGTAAATAGTGAGTTTCCACCACCTTCCTTGGGATGTGTTGTAATCATGGCATAATTAGTAACTGCTTTCATAGGGATGCTGATAATTATTCCGCTCGGTTTTGATTAGTGGAGCTGGCGTTTGGTAAATCCAAGATTATTCATTTTTGGTCTACCTGGTTCCAGAAACCTTATTATGGTGGGACAAGCACTCCTGCTTGGCACCGGGGGTATTTCATGGGCAGGGCAGGGGGGGGTGTAGTTTCAGGTAATCTGAGGACAGAGCCAGGTGGTCCAGGGTGTGATTAGGCAATAGTGGGATGTGGCCTGCCTAAAAGAACTGGGTCAGGGAGTAGAACAGTTAACCTTTTTACCCCACTGTCCAACCCAATGAAAGTGTAAAATAGAAGTAGAAAAGTTATAAAAATATTTCTAAATATAATGTTACAAATGATTATATTTTGTACCTCTCATCAGTTTAATAGGAATAAAAATAAATGTAACAGCTAAAGGGACTGCAAACACTTAGAGACTATAAAACAAATGTTTTACACTTTTCCTCTAATTTAAGTCTGAGTTTTCTGAGCATTAGAATGCACAATGCACAGGCACTAAATACATTTCTTGCACCTCCATCTTATTATAGTTGCCACCATTTTGTTTCACTGCAGGTACCTGAAGGAGAGCTGCTGTACATATGCAATGGAATGCAGTGAAAGATAGATTTCAACATGGCAGCACCCATGACTAGAAGGGGTTAGGGCAGAGCTTTCCAAACTTGTTATGTTGGTGACACACTTTTTAGACCTACATCATTTTGCGACACAGTAATTCAGTTGTACTAGCAAAAAGGAGGTTAAACTAACTTGCTTTAAGAGATACAGACACATACATCAATTATATAATAACGAAATGTATTTACAAGTAACAGTATAAGTATGTGCAAGAATTTAAAAAGTTTAATAACACCAATAGCTACTTACTATTTTAATGGGATGTAGGATGTTGATGGGATGAACACAGTTTCTGAATATTTGGTGGAATATTAGATAAAGACACTCACATTTCATCATCAAGCATTTTTAAGCTTCCACATCCTATCCATATATCAAGAGCAGTAGCAGCAATGCACTACTGGGAGATAGTTGCCAAAAAAAAACACTGACTTCAGCTCAACATTTAAGCTGCCGCCCTCAGAGCTCGGTGAGTCCGATTGACTACTGCCCACGCTGCAAACACACTGCTGTCCCACTCACTGACTACACGTGCAGTCACGAGCCAATTAAGGAGACTACACGTGCAGTCAGGAGCCAATGTGCCGCCAATGGGAATAGTTTCAGTTCCCAGTGACCTGCGCCAATAGGTTAAGATGATCTGTATTAGATATGTGCGATTCGTTTCGGAAAATTCGGCCATTCGGATCGAACCGAATTTCCGAATTAAAATACTGCCAAATTTACCGAATGAATCCGAATTACTTCGGATTTATTCGGTAAATTCGGATGGCCATGGATTACACTACTATTGTACAGTATAAATCTAATCCCACCTAGCACTTACCGAAATTCCGAACCGAACCGAACCGAATCCAGCCGAATTTAGTACATAATACTAGTCTAATCCCACCTAACACTTACCGAAATTCCGAATTTCCGAACCAAATCGAACCGAATCCAGCCAAATTTATTCTAATCCGAATGAATCCGAAACAAATCCGAACCAAATTTATTGAAATCCGAATGAATCCGAAACAAATCCGAACCGAATTGATTCAAATTTTTCCGAATTCGGATCGCTCCAAACCGAAATTCGAAAAAATCGGAATCGATCCAAACCGAATTTTTTTCGCCATGCACATGTCTAATCTGTATTCCCCTAGGTATCAATCACATGTCAACCATGTTATATGCATAGCAGGCAGCCGGAAAGTCAGAAACCCAAATAAAAAATTTAAAAAAAATTGTGCTGAAGCAGGGACACACCTACACACTGCTGCCGACACACTAGTGTGTCCCGACACACAGTTTGGAAAGCACTAGATTAGGGGATAATCTCAATAATATGCTTATAAAATGTTTTGCATGTGTACATATGTACTGTATTTATATGTATTTACAGATAGATACATAGACATATAAACACATAAATACATATGTGTGTGTATATATATATATACATATAGTCCTGAAGAAAAAGCGCACTCCAAAGGTCTTGATCTTATTTCCACTTTAGTGTGTTAACGTTTTCGATGCCAACACATTAAAGTAGAAATAAGATCAAGACCTTTGGAGTGTGCTTTTTCTTCAGGACTGTGCATTTTTTTTTGCTTCACCCAAGGCTTTAGTTGTGAGGTTCGGAGTGCACATTGCCCTTGTTTATATATATAGATATATATATATATATATATATATATATATATATATATATATATGTTATGGGTAAAGATACCCAGGTAAAACGGACATTACCCAAGCGGCTGTGGGTAAAGCCCCATCTACTGTAATTCCCCCATCTACTATTTTTTTGCCTCCGTCTGATTGGAAATGCAAATCAAAAGTTCAGCACATCCAGCAATATTGTGCTCGCTGCCAGGAATGAGACTCACTTCCACAGGAAACCAAGCAATAGCAAAAGCAGCAGCAGCACCAGTAATAGAAATTATTTAAACTTTTATTGAGGACAAGAGAGAAGAATGTCACAACATTTCGGGACTCAGCCCTTAATCGTGTGAACATGATTAAGGACTGAGTCGTGTAGCATTGTGATAGTCTTCTCTCTTGTCCTCAATAAAAGTTTAAATACTTTCTCTTACTGGTGCTGCTGCTTTTGCTATTGGCAGTTGAATAGGGACAACCCACCGATCCTCTAGTATCCACCCCAAGTGAACCAAGTTGAATGGGGGCCCCCCCTTTACCCCCCCCCCCCCCCCAGGCAGAGGCAAAAAAAATATTGAAGGTGGGGGAATTACAGTGCATCATATATATGTTTGATGCAGTGACTCAATGAAGCGCATGTACTCTGAGAGGATTTATGATCTTACCTATCTCTTAAAGGGACGATTAAGCCACTTGGGTAATGTCCGTTTTACCTAGGATTACAATGCAGTCCAGTGAGGTAAAGCACAGTAACAAATAGCCGTGGTGCAAATCTAACAAGGGCTCCACACAAAACCCTCAGAGACGTAATACAGTCCAAAATAGCAGCACTCACCAAAGTCAAAAAGTTGCAAGTTTATTGGGACACCAAAGTCAAGAGAGAAAACGTTTCGGACGTCTATGACTAAGGACATGGCTAAGGACTAGAGGTCCGAAACATTGTCCCACTTGACTTTGGTGTCCCAATAAACTTGCAACTTTTTGACATTTGGTGATTGCTGCTATTTTGAACTGTAATCCTAGGATTACCCAATATCTGACTTTACCCCTAACATATATATATATATATATATATATATATACATGGGTTTAATAGAGAGAGTAAATCCTGGGAACAATATATACCTGGATTAAAGACAGGGAATTCAGCACTCTTTTTAAAGAATTTTTATTTAGCTCATAAAAATATTCATAAGGTGTATCCAAAATGGAGCTTGGATTGCTAGAAGAGAAAGAGAAGGTGATCTCTAACACCCTCTAACAATATCACGAGGTATATGTGTTATAAGGTAATAGCACAAAAAGATACCCAAGTAGTATATATAATCACCTTGAAAAGATTGATATACATAGAAAAAATCAACATTCAAACCTGACCGGTCAGGGGACAGTGTTCATGCCTATACAAAAGAAATATATACATGCAAAATTATTTGCTATTATATCAATGTACAGCTGATAGAGTATTCTACAGAAAGAAACCTCTTATATCTTTATGTAGCAAGCGTAGGCATCTCAGTGTACATACATGAGTATAATAAAGATATATTGGTGGGGAACAATAATCAGACTACTACACCCTGCTGCGTACGGCACCTTAATATGTAAGGCTTAATGCCGGGCAGGTATTAGAATGGGATCTAAGTAGTTACTGATAGTGTGCCCCAGAATATTTACATATATCATGTTAAGATCAGTTTGCAAGCAAGACTTAAAGGGACAGTTTACTCAAACATTTTCTTCCCTTTAATTTGTTCCCAATGATCCACTTTACCTGCTGGAGTGTATTAAATTGTTTACAAGTAGCTCCTTTACCCTTCTATTGGTATTTGAAATTGTTAATTTAGCATGTGGTATCCCCACCTATTCTGAAAGTTTGTGGCTGCGCGTACCAGCTATAGATAAGCCAGCAGAAGAAATTACACTCCCAGTGTGATAAAGCAGAGATAAGGTAATAAAATGTTGATTTTCCATTGTTCTCTCAAAGTACTGGTGATTGTTTTCACCAGATAAAGAAGCAGGTATATGTGCACAATGTGATACAGTAATGAGATCTGATTATACCTACAAGCTCAACCCATTTTATTAGGTTGTGGCTTCAAAACACAAAATCAGAGCTTTAATATACACAAATAAGCCTTAAAAAGCTAATTTTCATACATGTTTTACTCTGCCGTTGGTAAAAAAAAAGCAATTGTAAACACATTAAGGGAAAAACTATTTTACAGTATACTGTCCCTGCAATGTTGGAAATTAAGTAACTCAGCAAGGTAGGTAAACAGGTAATCACATAAGTTACTGTTTGTCGTTATATTAGTTGTTAGAGTCCTTTGAATAGGTCATGCAAGCAGGCAATGCATTAGCCAAAAGGCAAGAAAAAGCATGATGCGGAGTGCAGGATAGCAAATCAATAAAGCGTGAAATTAGTATGTCTCAAGCATTTGTCAAAGATTGCAGTCTCCTTTCACAGTTAAGGACTTATAGTGAGCCCCCCTCGACAGGGTAGCAATATCCAGTTCAATAACGAATGTGCCTATCAATCAGGCAACAGTTGTAACAATATACGACCTGTCTCCAGAATTATCTTCAAGCTGGTACTTTGTTTTTTAGCCTTAGTGACTTCCGAGAAACTTTGTGATTGGAATCCATCAAGCGCTTTTGCTTGCAATGTGTCTGTTCTTAGGCATCAACACAGACCACATGTTCCGGTTCGGCTTGTCCAATGCCGACGCGCATTTCACCCGCTAGGTGTGTTGGGCTTCGTAACACAAACAAACACATGTCAACCTTTTAATAGTACTTTTCTTCAATCTACCCAGATCATTAAAGTACAATTATGAATTCACTGAATTATTTTTGTTTACACATTTACAAATATGATTCTTTAAAAAGTGATCTCTTAATTTCTGCAATTGTCTGTTCCTTTTTAGGACATTTAGACCTTACTACTGATTATTCACATCTTTCTACAGACTTTGAGACTAATGAGACCTTTACGGAAGTCACCAATCCACCATTTAACCTTTAAATAATTGTTTAGGCAGTTCAGTGCCCTTCCTTTCAGCCACTGCATGCTGTTGTCATCATTTAGTTGGCATCTTCCTTTACAAAAAGATAATCAGAACTCCATATTTTGTTTTCTAAATCTTTTTTTTACAAAACTGTAGTCTACCTCATTACTTGTCAGGTCAATGTAAACAAGTGCTGAGTGTCTGTTTGGGTATCTGTGTCTGAGTGTGTTTGTGTGTTTCTTTGCGTGTCTGCTAGAGTGTCTTTATGTGAATCCTTATGTGTGTGTGTGTGTTTCAGTGTATGAGTGTGTCTGTTTGTTTGTATGTTACCACCTTTACAACATTTTCAAGTTTAAATAGACACTTAAGAATAAAGTGCATATACGTTTTAGTCACTTGGTCAAAAATTGCACATGTCTTTTGTATAGGCATGAACACTGTGCCCTGACCGGTCAGGTTTGAATGTTGACTTTTTTCTATGTATATCAATCTTTTCAAGGAGATTATATATACTGCTTGGGTATCTTTTTGTGCTATTACCTTATAACACATATACCTCGTGATATTGTTAGAGGTTGTTAGAGATCACCTTCTCTTCTAGCAATCCAAGCTCCATTTTGGATACACCTTATGAATATTTTTATGAGCTAAATAAAAATTCTTTAAAAAGAGTGCTGAATTCCCTGTCTTTAATCCAGGTATATATTGTTCCCAGGATTAACTCTCTCTATTAAACACATGTATCTTATTTAAGGGTCTGCACCACAGTTTTGATATATTCATGACCAAACCAGTATATGCTTAGGAACTGGTTAGTCGCTTACTATTAGCTCAAGCAGTTGCGTCCCCTCCGTACTATATTTATATATATATATATATGCGAAGAGAGAGGGTTGTAGGTAGTTGCGCCACAATTAGAGCAGTAGTAGTTGTACAATGATATGCTCTATGAGGATGTCCAGTGCCTGCTGCTATTAGTGGTGTCTCATTCCTCCTAGGTGAGACTAGAAAATGGTGAAAGGTAGAATCGGGTGTGTTCTAATAGCGCTTGCAGAAGATGTTCCTCATAAGCAAGTAGGGGGGAGGAAAACAGAAATGGGAATATCCCCAGATGAGTATTGAGTTGTTGAGATGAAAATAAATAATAATAAATGCTCACCTGTTGGATCACAGGGACCAGCGATCAACGACGAGTGGACCAGGGTGGTGTGTATTAACACCAAAGCACATATAAGAGAGACAGGAGAATATGCATCCAAAAAGAAATATATGTATATATATAAAATGATATGTGGATAGATGATGATAATAGTAAATATACAGGACTAAGAGACAACCACAAGTTAATGTGGGAATGGTTACTGTGGAAACGGAGGCCACTTGTAGGAATTTCCAGTTCTTACCACACTGTATTTGTGGACAGAGGGTAGCAAAGAAGGAAGTTCCTATTTAGTATGAGCTGATAACCAGAATAAAAATAAAAATAAAAAATAAAAGTAAAAATGAAAATGAGAATTTATTTAGATGTAAAAAATGTAAAAATGTGAAAAATGTATACGAGTGTGTGGATCAAAGGGATAAAAAATATACAAAAAGTTATATTTGAAAACAATTTTATTGTTCTCATTAAAATATAAAATATAAAATATAATATATAAAAAATATATATATAAGTTACAAATGGTGTATATTAAAAAGATATTCTCAAGAGCTGATAAGGTACGAAAGAACGTTGTCAAAAAGGAAAAAAAGTAAGTGAATGGCCAGTACGGCACGGCAAAAATAGGTACCGTGCAGATGGCAGTTTAACTTACTTGAATAAAGTGCTGAGTAGGAGGACCTTTGGAGGTGTCCTAGGGAATAAAATCGCTGAGACAAAATATCGCTGCACGGAGCGGCTAGTAACAAAGTCTCGGTGTGTGAATCGGAATTCCGGATGTGACGTCACGAACGTGCGTCACGTGCCTTACGCGTTTCGTGAGCGTATCAGCTCACTTCATCAGAGGCTAATGAATCTGTTAGCATCCTGGTTGCCCTTAAATAGCGTCAAGCTATTTAATCAGGGAAAAGGAGGAGTGTGTCCTAATTTGATTAATCAGATGGGTATCTTTGTACACAAGAGATATTTTCGAAAACGGGGGATAGTCCAAAAATAGGTGTTTACGGCGATTTTAAGTATTTTGGTATTAAAAGAAAATATAAGTAAGACAGGGTCACATTAAAACCACTATCTGTGTAAAAGAGGGGGGGGCTGAATGATAATTAAAATAATAAAAAATATGAAGGATGTCGTTTGGGACATTTACTAGGTATTAAAGTTTAATGAAATATCAATATATATACACTGATATCTGGCCGAAAAAGAATTAAAATTACCAAGGATAAATAGGTATTAGTGTACGGTGTGAAAAAAAGAATTTATATTAAATTTAAATTAAACTAAATATAAATTAAAGTTGAAGTTTACTGGCAAGTAAGAATGTGGGACAAAAATATATATGCATATGTGATTACGTCTATACATATTTATATGTGAAGATATAAAAATCAATGGGAATAATAGAAAACAGATTTATATTAATATATTCGGTTCAAGGTGTGTTATATACTTCAAAGGAAGGCTGCTAGATCTATATCTGTATTCAGGCCATATGGTTTCCTGGTTTTCAATTTGTGGATCCAGTATGTTTCTCTCTTTCTTAACTGGAGCAACCTATTTTCTCCTACTTTATATGGGATATGTTCAATGGCCTTAATCTTTAGGCCTTCCACACTTTTTTCATGGAATTCCTCGAAGTGGGTACCAATGCCATACTCTGGTTTATCACTAGTGATGTTTTTTGTGTGTTCTAAGAATCTGGTTTTCAGTGTTCTTTTCGTTCTACCTATATATATTTTATTACAACTACAAGTTAATTGGTAAACAACAAATTCGGATTTGCAGTTCATCAAACTACTGATTTCAAATTTGTTGTTTTCATTGTCTGTAATCCATTTGTTTTCTTCCTTGTTTTTACTGATATGTTCGCAACATACGCAATTTTTCCGGTTACATTTATAGAAACCTTTACTTTTGGTTTTTAGCCAATTTCCCTGAGTTGGTGCTTTTTTAGTTTTTAGTTTAGTGGGAGCTAGTATGTTTTTAAGATTTGTATTTTTCTTGTAGGTAATTTTAGGTTTCTCCGGTAGTGTTTCCTTTAGAAAGGGGTCCTTTCTGAGCAGATGCCAGTGTTTATTCAATATTTTTTCAATGTTATTTGCTCCATTATTGTATGTAGTAATAAACCTGGGGCAAATAGTGTAATCCATATCTGTATTATTTTTATTTACTGTTTTTTTCAAGTTTAGTAGATTATCTCGGTCTGTTTTGCTTACTCTCTCATAAGCCTTATCTACTATTTTCCTGTTATATTTTTTGTTATAAAACTTTTGTTTGAGGACATTTGCTGATTCTTCAAAATCTTGTTTTTTAGAGCAATTTCTTTTTATTTGCTGGAACTGACCGTACGGAATATTACTGATCCATTTCATGTGATGGTTGCTGGTGGCGTGCAAGTAGCCATTTGTGTCAGTGTCTTTGGTGTAAATTTTTGTTTCTATCTGTTCGTTTTCAATAAATATAGTGATATCTAGAAAATTTATTTCTCTCTTGCTCCATGTATTAGTGAATTTCAGATTCCAGTTGTTGTTATTAATATGATGGACAAATTCTTCAAAATGCTTTTCATCTCCGTTCCAGATGATTATGATATCATCAATGAACCTTTTCCATGTTATTATATGTTCCAAGAATGTGTTATTTTTCCATATGTGTTGGTCCTCAAAAGCTCCCATGTACATATTGGCAAAACTAGGCGCAAACTTAGTGCCCATTGCCGTGCCAAATTTTTGGAGGAAAATTTTATTTTCAAATGTAAAGTAATTTTTGGTGAGAATAAAGTTAATTGCTTCCCCAATGAAGGAAATTTGTTCTCTTTTAATATTTGTATCTGATATATATATATATACAGAGCTCAAAATTTCAAGTCCTAAACTACTAGCCACCCACACCACATCCACTAATTTAACCATATTTGCATGTGTTTAGCTATTGTGAAACATTTGTAATACTGTTTTTATTTTATACCACAACAAATTAAATAATGCTACATACAGTAATAAATTAACAAAAATTAGTTCATAGCAGTTAGAAACATCAACATGGGGTTCTGGGGAAGACAACAGATGGATAGAAAAAGAAAGTTGTTGAACTGAGAGAATGCAGAAAGTATTTTTTTTTATTCCCTTCTCGCTCTTAGCTAGCTTTCTTGATTTCCTCCTCTCTTCGATTTCTCTTTTTACCCTCTCCCTTCTCTACAGGCCATGGGGTAGATTTATCATAGTGCGAGCGGACATGATACGATGTAGCATATCATGTCTGCTGCACATCGATAAATGAACTGCTGGTGCAATGCCAACACCTACAGATTTGCGGCCAATCTAGCAGGGGGTGTCAATCAACGCAATTGTGATTTCTGTCCGTGGCCTCAGAGCAGGCGGACAAGTTATGGAGCAGTGGAAACAGGGGCGCGGAAACAGGGGCATCAAGCTCCATATTTTCTCTTTACACTCTTTCTTTCTCCTCTCTCATATCTCTTCACTCTTGATTTTAGAGACTGTGTCAGCTTCCTGGATACAAAAATATTCATCACAAATTGCAAATTGCACTCATCTATATACAGGAAACCAACAGATAGATGCAGCTACCTCCAGAGCTCCAGCTCCCACCCCAATCACATTAAAAAATCCATAATCTACAGTAAGGCCACCGGATATCACAGAATTTGCTCAGACACCAAGGACTATGACAAAACACCTCATCACACTGTCCCAATCATTCAGAGAAAATGGTTACAAAACAAGGGTTATAAACAAACAAATTATCTCTGCCCTTAATACCCAACTTGAACACTTGCTACAATACAGAGAGAAGAAAAACATATTGCGTATCCCACTAGTAGTCAAATATAACCCTGCTGTAGAAGGAATACGAAAAATCATAAAAGACTTATAGTCACTACTCTTAGAGGATCCCACACTCAAAAAACCTTCCCAAAACCCCCTATCCTGCCACTCAGACAACTACCCAACCTAAAACAGAAACTGGTCCACAGAAAGCTACCCCTTGATAAAAAGAATACTCAGAATGGAACCAAGCGCTGCAAAAAAGCTCTCTGCAAATTATGTCAACACATTTGTGAAAGCAGCACAGCTAATCACAAGAGTAAATCATATAACATTAAAGGGCATATTCATGTACATCTGCAAATGTGATATACATGATACATTGCACTGCATGTGAAGTGGGATGTTATATTGGAGAAACAAGCCAAAAACTGCACCTTCAGATGAACTTACACATTCACTGAATCAAAAACCACTGTGAAACAAAATACTGTACCCCTGTTGGTCACCATTTCACCCAACCAGACCAATCCATCCAAAACCTCAAAATCAAGATTCTCATAGGCAACTTCAAAAACACCATGGAAAGAAAAACCTTTAAAATGAAAATGATAATGCCACTGGTCTCTGGTTTCTTAACCCATTATCAAAATGTTTTTTAATTTACTTTCATATACTGTACAGGTAGTCAATTACATTGTATAGTCCACACTCTCTATGCATACGTCATTATTATTATTCCCCTTTTTTTTCTTTCTTTCCTTTCTCCTTTTTTGACTATTTTATAATCCCCTGTATACCTAATTTCTTATCTTTACATATTGATTCTATGTTGATATATAACCAGGGATAGGCAAGGTGTCCGTACACGGACACTGGTGTCCGTGACTGGCCCTTGCAGTGTCCACCACCCGTTTTGCGGAAGGGAGGGAGGAGAAGGACAGATGAATGCTGGTCCTCACTCCTCCTTGACCCACGCTTAGTAGCGGGAAAGTGAGGGAAGAAGCAAGCTGCTTGCAGTCAACTAACCTTGAGTCGTGACCCGTCCCAATTCCTTGATCTGTGCAGTAGCGTGGTGCTGGTGTCCGTGTGTAGAAGACCGCTGCCTACTTTGACAAACCTTACGTAACCAAGTAAGTAACCAATCATGATAATCATGCAATTAACATCAAGGTGGGTGGGTTTGGTCAGGAGTTGCAGACTATCAATATAACCAAAAATAAATTAAAAGGTAATACCACAAGCAGTCTTTATATAAATGTTATTTTAAACTTGTTTCATTACATGACTAATTTGTACTTGTGGAACTAGACCAGGGGTGTCCAACGTGCAGCCCATTTGTCGCTCTCCTGACTTATAGAAACATAGAATATGTCGGCAGATAGGAACCATTCGGCCTATCTAGTCTGCCCAATTTTCTGAATACAGGTAGCCCTCAGTTTACGCCGGGGTTAGGTTCCAGAAGGAATGGTTGTAAATCGAAACCGTTGTAAATTGAAACCCAATTTACAATGTAAGTCAATGGGAAGTGAGGGAGATAGGTTCCAGGCCCTTCTCAATATTGTCATAAGTAACACCTAATACATTATTTTTAAAGCTTTGAAATGAAGACTTTAAATGCTAAACAGCATTATAAACGTAATAAAATAATCACACAACACAGAATATATAATTAAACTAAGTTAAATGAACAAAAACATTTGCTAAACAGCATTATAAACCTAATAAAATAATCACACAACACAGACTTCACTTGCATTTTTCTGCAAACAGTTCTTTCTATGCATTCCAATCTGGACTGATTTATAGACAGGAAGATCTTGTTCCTTTGAAATCTGCTTGATAGCTCAGGTCTGGTTAAACTGATTAATTTCAGCTGGCTTGGTTTTGCTGCAACACAAGCGGACAGCTCCCCCTACTGGCTATTTTAATAAATGCACTGCTTCTCAATGCTTTTCAATAGCAGTCACATGATTGGAAAAACAAAGGTTGTTATTCTGAAACGGTGTAAATTGAACCGTTGTAAAACGAGGGCCACCTGTACTTTAATTAGTTCCTGGCCTTATCTTATCTTATATCTAGCATAACCTTATGCCTACCCAATGCATGTTTAAACTACTTCACTTTCTCTACCACTTCTGCTGGATAGCTATTCCATCATGTATCCACTACCCTCTCTGTAAAGAGAGTGTTTTTTGATGTTTTTAATTTGAAATGTACCTTGGTGTCATTCACTAACGTCTGTACTTTGGAAAATGTCAGCCACAGCTTTGGTCCGTGCCTATCCCTGTATATAACTTTATGTCAGTATATGCTTTGTGTATAACCATATATTTCCCCTATCTGATATCCTTTACTGACACTGTCTGCCTCTGTCTCCTAAACCCCCCTCATGATTTTTACGGCAGCCCCTCCTCCCCCTGCATTCAGACCTCTGTAACACTTTCTGTCTTTTTAGCCATCCTATGTTTTAAGAGCATGGAAAACATACGATCCAAATTAATAAACTTTCATATATGCGCATTTATCTTAAAAACCACCATCACTTTTACTTGAAACCATGTGACTTAATCCCCAAATGCAATCTGTGTACCTGTATATAGTACGTGTAGACTTGTTTGTAATTATACTTGCGATTTCCTACAGCGGTTTCATTTAGCTACACAACATCGCCATATCAACTTGGTTATTTGATCCATACAAACGGGATCCTCCACCGGCACAGTAGATAGCCTCTTTCCACTGAATGTGTTTCTAAGGGGTCCCAATATAAATCAGTAAACAGTCAGAGTTTTTCGAGATAGTTAGCGTTCCTGACTCTAAGACCGGGTGACATCAGATGACAACGGCAAAACACTCCTACATTTAACTTCACTCTTGAAGTTAAATGACGTTCTTGCTTTTGGACAGTTGATATGAACTTTAATAATACCTTAAAGGGATACAGATTGTGTATATTTGTTCTATGCACTGAGATTTGAACTGTTATAAGATAGATGTGACTGCATTGATTATAATGAAGTAAAACGTGATGGTGCAATCTTTATAATATAAAGCAATTTTTTATTTGTGATGTTGCAGCAATATATATCAAATGAATCTTACAGGGACCTTAAAGGGATACATTTTTTTCTTCCATGATTAAGGTAGAGTATGCAGTGTGAAGCAACTTTCTAATTTACTCCTATTTTTCTTCGTTATCTTGGTATCTTTATTTGAAAAGCAGGAATTTAAACTTAGGAGCAGGCCCATTTTTGGTTCAGCACCTGGGTAGCGCTTGCTGTTCAGTGGCTAAATGTCAGTCACAGCATGTATGTAAAGTGTTCACATAAGGGTCAGACTTTAACAAATAACCTTAGATAGTGACAGTCTGAGATTTTTTATAACCTTTTCTATTACAAATTTAAGCTACCTCTTCACCCACCCTCCACTCCAAAAATAAAAAAATAAATTAAAAAAGTAAAAACATAACACTTTCCAATGGCATTTTATCATATTGTATTGTTTGACCAAAAATAAATATCTTTGGGGGTGTAATTAAAACAAAAGTAAGTTAAAGGGACACTGAACCCAAAAAAATTATTTCATGATTCAGATAGAGCATGAAATTTTAAGCAACTTTCTAATTTACTCATATTATCAAATTTTCTTCATTCTCTTGGTATCTTTATTTGAAATGCAAGAATGTAAGTTTAGATGCCGGACCATTTTTGGTGAACAACCTGAGTTGTTCTTGCCGATTGGTGAATAAATTCACCCACCAATAAAAAGTGCTGTCCAGAGCACTGAACCAAAAAAACCTTAGATGCTTTCTTTTTCAAATAAAGATAGCAACAGAACGAAGAAAAAAAGACGCAAATTAACGCAAATTAACTGCCAAAGATTTTAGAAGAATCAAACGTGAAGCTACCAGGAACCCATTATCCTCCAGTGCTGTCATATTCCAAAACTACAACCTACCTGGAGTGGCCAGAAGTACAAGGTGTTCAATGCTCAGAGACATGGCCAAGGTAAGGAAAGCTGAAACCCGACCACCACTGAATAAGACACATAAGTTGAAACCTCAAGACAGGGCCAAGAAATATCTGAAGACAGAATTTTCAAAGGTTTTATGGACTGATGAGATGAGAGTGACTCTTGACTGACCAGATGGATGGGCCCGTGTCTGGATCAGTAACGGGCACAGAGCTCCACTTCGACTTAGATGCCAGCAAGGTGGAGGTGGGGTACTGGTATGGGCTGGTATTATTAAAGATGAGATAGTTGGACCTTTTGGGGTTGAAGATGGACTCAAAATCAACTCCCAAACCTACTGCCAGTTTTTAGAAGACACTTTCTACAAGCAGTGGTAAAGGAAATAGTCTGCATCTTTCAAGAAGACCATGATATTTATGCAGGACAATGCTCCATCTCATGCATCCAAGTACTCCACTGTGTGGCTAGCCTTAAAATTAAAGAATAATGACATGGCCCTCTTCCTCACCTGACCTAAACCCTATTGAGAACTTGTGGACCCTTCTTAAACAGGATATTTACAGTGAAGGGAAACAGTACACCTCTCTGAACAGTTTCTGGGAGGCTGTGATTGCTGCTGCACAAAAAGTTGATCATTCAAGAAACTGACAGACTCCATGGATGGAAGGCTTATGACTGTTATTGAAAAGAAGGCTGGCTATATTGGTCACTGATTTTTTTATTTTTTTTTAAATGTCAGAAATGTTTATTTTTAAATTTTGAGTTTATTTATTATTCTCAATTTAAAAGATGAAAATAAACAAGTTAGATGGGAAAATGTTTGTTTTTCATTTAGTTGCATAAGAATTCTGCATACTAATAGTTGCCCAATAATTGTGCACACATTGATATTCTCCTAAGAAAGCCAAAACCTTACTTTTACTTTCGTAAATATTAAGGTTTGAGGTTTATTAATATTTTGGATTGACTGAGAGCACTGTAGTTCAATAATGACATGAATCATCAAAAATACAACTTGTCTAATAATTGTGCACACAGTGTATGTATATAAAGCCCTTTGTCTGCATTTTTTTTTCTAACACCTGAGACCTTATATCTTTGAGCCTTTATAACTTTTGAATAATTTTTATTAGATAGTGTTATTATGAATGCAACTATATTTTGTAATGTGTTTTTGATGTGTTTTGTACAAGTTTTATGTTTCATGAAACAAATTAACCAGAGCTCTGAAGTCACGGTAATCATTCTAGCATAAATCGTGATTGAGCTCAAGCAATCGCGTTTACTTTGAACGCGTAATATGAGTGGTAAGCCTAATGAGTGCAAACCCTCGCAATAAACCCCTCAAATGTTTGCGCTCCACTCGTAATCTAGCCCTTAATAGGGTTAAAAACATATGCAAGCAATAGCAAAAATCATAAAATGCTCTTTAGCACATTTTGGGCTAGATTATTTGCGCTCAATTGAGTAATTCCAGCTAACGCAAATGCGAGATCGCGTTTGCATTGCACGGAAGCATTGCGCTCACGAGAGTGCACTCCCATAGGCTCCAATGAGACACGGCATGAGAACTAGTGCAGTGCAGGGGGTAAGTCGCGCAGCGTTGGGCAGCAAATATAAATATATATGTACATAATTATATACATATATATTTATGTTTTAATATGTGTATATACACATAGTAACACATAAATATATATGTATATGAGCATATACATATATATTTACTAGGAACACACAGTCCCAATAGACCGAAATGTAAAGGCACTTTTCAGTGCCTTTTTTTTGTAACACCCCACTTCCGCTACATTTAACCCTGCAGTTATTTGAAAAAAAAAATAATATTTTTAATTTTCAAATAGCAACTACACACTATTTTTGGGGTGCAATTGGGGCACATTTTATAAATTAACCAGAGGTCTGACCTCTGTTTAATTTTGGGAGCGCTAATTGCTACCACGAGCTGTGGTAGCAATAACCAGCCACTTGTAATGACTGGTTATTTATTGGGCGCCAGTTAACGGGCCAATTTGCCTGTTTACGGGGCACGCAATAAATTAGCGCTCCACTTGTAATCTAGCACTTTATGTATTTTAACCCTTTGCAGGACTTAAACACAGCAATGAAAATGTATATAACAATAAAATGCTCTAACAAATTGTGTCCCTTTAAAAGTATTAACAGAAATCTATACTGTTATATATGGCAAGAAAACTCTGCAGTGTTGAAAGTGATATTTTTTTGTGTGTCTGCCTCACCCTCCCTGATAATAACCGATATCCCCTGGATTATCAGTTTCACTGCTCCTGAAACAACCTTGGGGAAAATGTTTTCCACGTGTTTTGATGAGAAATACCAGACGTAGTTTGCTTGGTGTCACCTGTCTGCTGTGACATCATGGCTAGAACTAAGATTGCAAAGAAAACATTTGACATTTTGGCTGCCAACAACTTTTACCTGCTCATTAAAGGTATAAAATAAAATTGTAACTTATGGAATTACCTATATGGTCTGGAAGTTACTGCATGAAAATACTGCCTGAGATTGGTGTCAAACTCAATGTGTCACTATTGCTCCTGTTTAGGACTAATATTTTAAAGGGTTTGTTCATACAGTTTTGTATTTGCTTTAATAGATTATTTAGCAGAAGCATATTAAACTGTTTCCAAATAGCTTGTTTACTTTAATTTTAACATTTAAAATTATATATTTTTTTATGCTGCTGAAACTGCAACCTATTTTGGAAATTCCTGTATATCAGTACTAGTTATAGAAAATATATATAATTAGAAGGTGCATAACAAATCTCACACCCAGTAAGCGTGTGGGAAAGGTACTAAAATTTTCATTTTCAGTTGCTCTCTCTGTCTAAGGGTCCGTGTAGCGAAATTAGCAGTGAGCAGGCGGTGCACTTTAAAAATTAAATCCTGCAGCCAATAAAAATAACATTACACTTCTTTCAGCGGATAGATAGCATCTTCCAATCTCAATTTTGCATGCACATGTTTTTCTATTAGGGTTATAAGTATTTTGAGAGAACTGCTCGCCAACTTTTAGTTTATGAGAAAAAAATGTGAGATCTGCAATGCGAAAATCTTTACAGAATTACACTGTGATTAGAGAGACAATATTTCATATACGACAATGGAATGTCCATGTTCAGCCCAATTTACAAAAAATAACAATTATGCTTGTGTTTTGTACATATAATTATGAATTACTAAGTGATTTTTGCACATCCAGTGGCAGTGTACTTAAATTATGATTTATGCTGAGTTTATTTTATACAATTTATTCCTGTTAAGAATTCCTGTGATTTTTTTACTGAAGAAATTTGTTATGATTTTTGATGCACCTTAACAATACAAATTTAATGCGCATTTTTGCGTGAACAGTTCAATTATTTGTTTTGTATGATTTTTAAATTACACATTTTATTGGTTATTTTTGTAATGTGTCCATCTCCTTCCCATAAGAAAATGCAGTATACACCCCATATCGAGACACCCTGTTTTCAGGGTAAAAAGTGTCTTAAGAAGATTCCACCAGGGAATAGAAGTATTTGCGAATATTCCTAAATATTCCCACCAGCCCAGAGACCTTTAGATCATCGAAACATCCACAATGTGGTGATATATTCAAAAGGGATCTGTCGCAGGAACGAGATTGCCTGTGAAATATTCAAACCCGCTAAAATCAGTGTTTGAAGACAGTCTCGCCGTGAGGCGTTTTACTATAAAGGCTGTGACACACTGCAAGCGGAGCGGCGTGCAGCGTGTAAATGCGGCTGTGCGCGCTCAGTGTGTCCTGCCTTTTCATCTCTGAGCACTCTGCTGCATCAGGTCTCATAGCTGAGCGCTCAGAGATGAAATATTTGATCTTCAGAAGCAATGTGACGCGGAGCGAAGCAGCTGCTTCGCCTGGCGCCACACCGCTTGCAGTGTGTCACAGCCTTTATGCTCAGCGGATGGCGACGCTAGTGATATTTTTCAAGCATCATCTCCACCTACAATGAAGATGTAATTAATGTAAATTATCCCTTTTACACTTATTCTACATGTACATTGTCTATTTTGTGCATTCTAACACAACTGAATAAATGAACAGCATTCTACATGAATTAAAAGACTAAAGAAAGAAGAATGTATTAAATAACTGCTTTAATACATTTGTTTATTTCTTATTCGCTTAATATAAAAAGAGCAACCCAATAAATCTGCTATGCAGCCCTACACTATTAACACATAAAGCCACATAACCTCCACCGCAACCTAACCTCTCTACACTATTAACCTCTTAAACGCCATAACCCCCACCACAATCTAACCTCTTTACACTATTAACCTCTAAAACGCCCTAACCCCCAACGTAATCTAACCTCTCTACACTATTTACCTCTAAAATGCCATAACCCCCACCGCAACCTAAGCCCTCTACACTATTAATCTCTAAAACGCCATAACCTCCACCGCAACCTAACCTCTCTACACTAATAACCTCTAAAAGGCCATAACCCCCACCGCAACCTAAGCCCTCTACACTACTAATCTCTAAAACGCCATAACCCCATTGCAATCTAAGCCCTCTATCTCTAAAACGCCTTAACTCCCACCGCAACCTAACCTCTCTATACTATTAACCTCTAAAACGACATAACCCCCACCGCAACCTAAGCACACTTCAATATTAAAATCGAAAATACCATATCCCCCACTGCAACCTAATCTCTCTACACTATTAACCTCTAAAATACCATAACCTCCACCGCAACCTAACCTCTCTACACTATTAATCTCTAAAACGCCATAACCCAATCGCAACCTAAGCCCTCTACACGATTAACCTCTAAAACGCCATAACCCAAACCGCAACCTAAGCCCTCTACACTATTAACCTCTAATACTCCATAACCCCCACCGCAACCTAACCTCACTACACTATTAACCTCTAAAATACCATAACCCCCAACGCAGCCTAACCTCTCTACACTATTAACCTCTAAAACTCCATAACCCCCACCGCAACTTAACCTATCTACACTATTAACCTCTAAAATGCCATAACCCCCACTACAACCTAATCCCTCTACAGTAAACAAAAAAAAATAGCACAAAATAAAAACAATAAAAACCACACAAAAGTAAAACACAACAAAGTAAATAAATCATTAATCAAAAGTACACAACAATAGGCACAAAATCAACAAAAAACGACAACACACAACAATAACCAAGTAACAACACTACCGACAATACGCAATAAACAAGTACCAACACAACCAATACACAATAAACAAGTAACAACAGAACAAATACAAAATAAACAGGTAACAACTCTATGAATACACAACAATAGACAAGTAACAACACAACCGACAATACACAACAATAAACAAGTAACAACACTAATCAATGATTTTTTATTTATTTTTGTCATCCCCAGGATTGTTGTGTTATGTCTGTTTTTGTTTTTTTTTTTGGGGGGGGGGGGGGGGGTTTGGGGAGTTGTTTGTTTTTTGCTTCCAGAAATTTTTGGGGTTGTTTACTGTTTATTGTTGTTTATTGCTGTTTATTGTTGGTTGTGTTGGTACAAGGTAATTGTGTTCTTTTGCTGATTTTGTGCTTATTTATTGTTCTATACTTTTGGTTAATGGTTTATTAACTTTGTGGGGGTTTTTGTTGTTTTTATTTTGTGATTTTTTATTTGTTTACTGTAGAGGGGTTAGGTTGTGGTGGAGGTTATATTGCTTTAGGGGTTAATAGTGTAGAAGGGTTAGGTTGTGTTGGGATTATGGTGCTTTAGGGGTTAATAGTGTCTAGGGGTTAGATTGTGGTGTTGGTTATGTCGCTTTAAGAGCTAATAAAAAATCGTTTTAAAATAGTGACAATATTGTATCTACATGCATCCCTACAGCTCCTATAGGTTTAATAAGAAGGTTTTTTTTGTCTTTATTAGCAAGGTAGATCGTAGACATGACTTATATATAGGCGTTCCGTGGGAGCTTGATTTGCGTTCCGTGGAATACATCTTTTCAACCATATCAGTCGTGCCAGCTTTTCAGTGGTGAGAATTTCCATTGTGTGAAATGTAGTTGATGTACAGTTAAACTAAGTTTACATTGGCATTATTTGAAGTGTTTCTACACAAAAAACTTTTTTTTTTTTCAGTGAACGCATCAAATACAGATCCCCCGCCCCCGGCCGAGATCGTAGTGGTGCTATGGGCGGACTTTTGCTAAAGTTGAGATCCCTATTGTTTTCTATGGGAAACACATCACCACTGGAATATATCACCAGACCCATGGATTGTGAGACTGTCAAAGCCAAAACGACAATTTCTTGCAGGTATGACGATGTATTGATCATCAGGGCCTAAGTATTAGTCTTTGTGTATACACTGAGAAATAAGATCTCCCTGTAAGCACATTGCATTCGATTGGGTTGTGGTTTTGTTTAGCAAAAACAGCTATTTTATATACAAAAATAAACCAAAAGAATTTTTTTCACATACATATGTCTGCAGCTGGTATAACAAATAATTGGAAACACAGAATATAAAAAACAATGTTATTGTCCCTTGTAAAGATAAATATGGGACCTGCTACTTGCAACTCTTCTTCACAAAACTGCAGCCAACACTTGACCAAATTTGAGACTTGGCAATTCTGCAGAACGTATACTTTTAGCAAATTGTGAACCCATGTTTTAATGGCCTTTCTGACATCTGGGTGGTTAAAAGAAGTCTCCCAAAGATGCAAAAGTGCTAAGAATTTAGGAAATAAGAAATCATGATCAGGGGATCTATTTACTTGTTATTTTCACAAACACTATAAATGTCAATCTACCTGGCGAGTCTGCTGCACATCTGTCTTATGTGGAATTACCATGTGTGGATGCAAGCGAGGGGGGTTAATCATTATTAATAATCTAAACCATTTGGATAAACACCTCTCACCTCTGACCTCTAATATTCAAAGGGCTTAACACCTCCCAGATTTGTACTTGTTACCAGATGTAGCTATTATTTCTCTGGTGGTTGCGGGCGTCAGGCACCTCTGGGTCCGCAGATTGAGCCTGGAAAAATCTAGCCACAATTTACGTTTTCTCTTCTACAGCATATGTTTTGTCAAGGTTAATGCTTCAGAGCCTAAATATTTGTGACATATAAAGCACTGGTCTTTTTGAATATCTAAGCTAACTTTAAAAATAAACATTAATAGATTCCACTATTAAATGGATATTGTACTCATTTATTAAATTGTGCATATGGGAAAAAAAACGTATTAAATCTTGTTGGAAACATGAACCAATGTTAGTAAAGTAGTCTCCGACTACAGGGGTTAGTGTTTCTGTCTTACCTATTGGTGTTTGTGTGTGTGTGTGTGTGTATGTATGTATGTGACTGTGTGTGTATTTATGCATGTATGTGTGTGTATGTGTATGTATGTATGTATGTGACTGTGTATGTATTTATGCATGTATGTGTGTGTGTGTATGTTTGTGGAACCAGCAAATTACAGACCTTGTAACTACAGCATTGGGGGGGGGGGCAGAGGGTAAACAGTACAGTGTCACTATATAGTACCACTATATACAGTACGGGGGGCTGGACCATGTCACAGACCACTGTGGTCACTTTATAAAGTACTGGTATGGGTAGGGTCACGATAGCCATCTCACCGGCAGATTAAAGACTGTGTCACTAACTCACTATATACAGTACTGGTAGGTTAAACAGTGTCACTATATACAGTAATAGGGGGTCAGACCATCTCACAGATTGTGGGCACAGGGTACCTCCTTTTGCAGACATGTAGGGGCCAAATTATCAAGCTCCGAATGGAACTTGATGCCCATGTTTCCGTGCGAGCCTTCAGGCTTGCTGGAAACAGTAGTTATGAAGCAGCGGTCTAAAGACCGCTGCTCCATAAAATGTCTGCTGCCTCTGAGGCTGCAGACTTCAATCTGCCCGATCCTATATGATCGGGCTGATTGATGGCAGCATTGCACAAGCAGTTCACAAGAATGGCTTGTGCAATGATAAATGCTGACAGCGTATGTTGTCGGTATTTATCGATGTGCGGCGGACATGATACACTACATCGTATCATGTCCGTCCTCACTTTAGTAAATCGGCCCCGTAATCTGATTCACATTTATTTTTCTGTGTTAAATTAAAAAAAAAAGAAAAAGATATGTATCAAATTCACATTTTTTTGGGGGGGTGGGGTGGGGGGCCCTTCTTAGATTCTTGCACCTGGGCCCAGTGGTTTCTAGTTATGCCTCTAGCTCAGTAGCTTGTTCTTTGGCGAGTTACCACCCAGGGGCAGCCTCTTTTATCCCAATTGTGCTTTTCTCAGAGGAAAACTGTCCTGAATATATCAGTCTGATCCTGCCTAGTAAGGTCATCCAGCCCTGAAATACTAGTTAATTCTCCTCTGAAAGAAGCTGCAGCCAGGTGGTAAAAGCATAAAACCAATAGCTAACAAGTTATTGAGCTGGTGTTCGTTCCAGAGAGTCTGCTTCTATTGCTGTATGTATTTAGCCTCCCTAAGGGGAAACCAGACGTGGACTCCTTGCCCAATGTGCTTGGAGAAATATGGCCGCACCTCACTGACAAGGACCAATGAAGGCCGAAACAATCAGCTGGGGTTGCCCTGATCCGTGTTCAGAGAGGGATTGCCTAGTATTTCGGGGCTTCGGCTGACCTTGCTAGGCGGAATGACTGACATAATTCAGGAAAGTTCTTCTCTATGAAAAGCACTATTGGGCTAAAAGAAACTGCAACTAGGTGGTAAAAACAAGGTATTGAGTTGGTGTTAGTTCCTGAGAGTGCGCTTCTCTTCATCTGTATTATATTTACTTATGCTAATAATGCCTCTTGATGGGCAACCTACCTGGAAAAGTTTTTAGTTAATATTTTTACTCCAAAGAAGCTCTGCAACTGTTGAAACATTTTTAATTTCACAACTCGGTCACCTCCTGAATCAGTATCAGACCGTTTGCACTATTATGTAATGGGTGTGCAAGCATAAAAGGGACCAAAGATGAAAAGTTACTCACCAGCGTAGTCGTCCAATGCGCATCAATAGTGTCCTATCTTGGAGCACACAGTACTGTAGGTGAAATTTATTAGTTTATTAGTAGCTTTTCATAGATAGAAGGTGACAGCTTATGTGTGCCATATAGATAGCATTGTGCTCACCTCCGTGGAGTTATGCACGAGTCAGCACTAATTGGCTGAAATGCAAGTTTTGCAAAAGCACTGAAATAAGGGGACAGTCTGCAAAGGCTTAGATACAAGGTAATCATAGAGGCAAAAGGTGTATTAATATAGCTTTGCTGGTTATGCAAAACTGGGGAATTGGGTAATAAAGAGATTATATATCTTTTTAAAGAATACTAATGTTCAAGTAAACTGTCCCTTTAACGAGAGGTGTCCCAGAAACCTCTGAGACAGAATTGGGGGTGGCAGGGGGCGTTCCAGGGCAATTGTAGAGACTTGGTTGGAGTTTTCACTTAAAGGGACAGTAGAGTCAAAGTTAAACTTTTATGATTCTAATAGAGCATGCAGTTTTAAATCACTTTCCAATTCCCTTCTAAGTCTAATTTGCTTTGTTCTCTTGGTATCATATGTGCAAAAGCATACCTAGGTAGGCTCAGGAGCAGCAATGCACATACATGTCTCTTGTCATTGACGCACCCGATGTGTTTGCCCAGCTCCCAGCAGTGCATTGCTGCTCCTACAGCAAATGATACCAAGAGAAAAAAGCTAATTAGAATTTCATTCTCTTGGTATCCATTATTGAAGGAACAGCAATGCACTGGGTCCTAGGTGAACACATCGGTAAGCCAATGATAAGAGGTACATATGTGCAGCCACGAATCAGCAGCTAGCTACCAGCTCCCCAGCATACCTAGGTATGCTTTCCAACAAAGGATGTAAAAAGAACAAAGCAAATTAAATAGTAGAAGTAAATAGGAAACATGTTTAAAATGATATTCTCTATATAAAACATGAAAAAAAAAGTTTGGGTTTCATAACCCTGGAGAATTTAATTTTGGGTTGTATGTCCCCTATTATGTGTATTGTCATATGTATTATCATAATCTTTTTTCTGCATGACATTAAGGTTAAATACATAAAATCAGTACCATTTATAGTTATTTTGCAGGAATACACCAAACAACCCGTTCATGCTACGCTTTTCCTTTATTCCGAAATGTTAAAAATGAAATATTTATTTTATTTTTTTGGAAAAAGGAGCGTCAGACCATTGTTTAACCCTTTAATTCAGGGTTTGTTGCTTGCCCTCAGTTATGAAATAGCTTGTTGTTGCTCTCTGCCCGCTGCATGTGCCCAAGAGATTATTGCACCTCGGCGGGTGATAAATCAAACCATTCACACCTCATTTATTCTGGCATTGCATTCTGGACGTAGCCAGGAATCTCTGCAACTCCTGCATATTCAGAATCATTTTGCTTTATCCAAAACTCAGGGCCACATCCGCTTCTCTATTTAACCAATGGTGTTTTGTGCAGTTGTATTAAAGGGACATTCCAGTCAAAATTTAAATGCACATAGATTAATTACATGTTTGAATGAAAACATCTTTGCAATATAAATGTATTGGCAAAAATGCTTCTAGTAAAAGTTATCACTGTTTTAGTGTTAACATTTTTTCTCTGCACATGCATGTGAAGCATAGCTTGATATTCTCACTGCACCCACATTTTAAATACTGTAGCTGCTCAGATCACCATTGGGGCTTGTATCATGTCAGCAATTAACAAATTGAGTCATTACAAGATGGTACAAGCAGCTTAGGCTCTCTGAACAAGTGCTGAGTCTAAAATGCTGGTGCACGGTGCATACTTAAATACACTTTTGAAATAGCTCTAGCTTTTATTAGAAGCATTTTTTGCTAATGCATGCATATTACAAAACTGTTTCTGTTCAATACCGAAATGCACCCATGTGGTTTCCAATTTTGGCTGGAATGTCCCTTTAAGTCGATTTAAAATATTACATTTAACCACTTAATTTCCATGTATTCTATTTTATTGTCTATTGTGCCAATATCCAAGATGGCGTCCCTTCAATTCCGATTGGCTGATAGAATTCTATCAGAGAATCGGAATTAAGGCAGAAAAGATCCTATTGGCTGATGCATCAGCCAATAGGATTTTATCTACCTTAATTCCGATTGGCTGATAGAATTCTATCAGCCATTTGGAATTGAAGGGACTCCATCTTGGATGACGTCACTTAAAGGTACCTTTATTCTGTGTTAGCCGTCGTCAGAAGAGGATGCTCCGCGTCGGATGTCTTGAAGATGGACCCGCTCCGCGCTGGATGGATGAAGATAGAAGATGCCATCTGGATGAAGACTTCTGCCCGTCTGGAGGACCACTTCTGCCCATCTGGAGAACCACTTCTGCCAGCTTCGTTGAGGACTTCGGCCCGGTTGGATGAAGACTTCTCCCGGTAAGGTGATCTTCAAGGGTTTAGTGTTAGGTTTTTTAAGGGGGTATTGGGTGGGTTTTAGAGTAGGGTTGGTTGTGTGGGTGGTGGGTTTTAATGTTGGGGGGGGATTTGTACTTTTTTTTACAGGTAAAAGAGCTGATTACTTTGGGGCAATGCCCCGCAAAAGGCCCTTTTAAGGGCTATTTGTAATTTAGTGTAGGGTAGGGTTTTTTTTTATTTTGGGGGGACTTTTTTATTTTGTTAGGGGGATTAGATTAGGTGTAATTAGTTTAAAAATCTTGTAATTTGTTTATTATTTTCTGTAATTTAGTGTTTTGTTTTTTTGTACTTTAGATAATTTAATTTAATTGTATTTAATTGTATTTAATTTAGGGAAATAATTTAATTGTAGAGTAGTGTTAGGTTTAATTGTAACTTAGGTTAGGATTTATTTTACAGGTAATTTTGTATTTATTTTAACTAGGTAGTTATTAAATAGTTAATAACTATTTAATAACTATTGTACCTAGTTAAAATAAATACAAAGTTGCCTGTAAAATAAAAATAAATCCTAAAATAGCTACAATGTAATTATTAATAATATTGTAGCTATCTTAGGGTTTATTTTATAGGTAAGTATTTAGTTTTAAATAGGAATAATTTAGTTAAATTATAGTAATTTTATTTAGATTTCTTTTAATTATATTTAAGTTAGGGGGTGTTAGGTTTAGGGTTAGACTTAGGTTTAGGGGTTAATATCTTTAATATAGTGGCGGCGACGTTGGGGGCGGCAGATTAGGGGTTAATAAATGTAGGTAGGTGGCGTCAATGTTAGGGCCGGCAGATTAGGGGTTAATAATATTTAACTAATGTTTGCGATGCGGGAGTGCGGTGGTTTAGGGGTTAATATGTTTATTATAGTGGCGGCGACGTTGGGGGCAGCAGATTAGGGGTTAATAAGTGTAGATAGGTGGCGGCGACATTGGGAGCGGCAGATTAGGGGTTAATAAATATAATGTAGGTGGCGGCGATGTTGGGGGCAGCAGATTAGGGGTTCATAAGTATAATGTAGGTGGCGGTGGTGTCTAGAGCGGCAGATTAGGGGTTAATAATATAATGTAGGTTGCGGCGATGTCGGGGGCAGCAGATTAGGGGTTAATAAGTGTAAGATTAGGGGTGTTTAGACTCGGGGTTCTTGTTAGGGTGTTAGGTGTTGACATTAAAAGTATTTCCCCATAGGAATCAATGGGGCTGCGTTACTGAGTTTTACGCTGCTTTTTTGCAGGTGTTAGACTTTTTTTCAGCCGGCTCACCCCGTTGATTCCTATGGGGAAATCATGCATGAGCACGTTACACCAGCTCACCGCTAACGTAAGCAGCGCTGGTATTGGAGTGCGGTAAGGAGCAAAATTTTGCTCAACGCTCACTTCTTGTCTGGGTTGTAAAAACCTGTAATACCAGTGCTGTCTGTAAGTGAGCGGTGAGCATAAACTGCTCGTTAGCACCGCACAGCCTCTAATGCAAAACTCGTAATCTAGGTGATAGTAAAGAAAAGAAAACTGAAAAAAAAAATAATTTTAGTATTAGGATAACAATGTCTAAAATTCAGTGCTTTTTTACGTTACTGAAATGTATTTTGTCAATAGAATCAGTGCCTTTTCAACTGAGTTTGTGATAAAATTGTAAACAACTTTTCAAATCAAAAGTGAGTAAGGCTTTTAACTGGACGTGCTTAAAAAGTGTCATGAAACAAATTTTTATTTTGTGATTCAGATAGAGCATCCAGTTTTGAACCATTTTCTAATTTACTTCTATTATGACATTTTCTTTGTTCTCTTGTTCTCTTTTATTGAATAGCTGAGACATAAGCAAAGCAGCAGACGTGTATGTTTCTAGAGCACTATATGGCAGCAGATTTGAAACAATGTTATATATTTGCAAGGGCAATAGATGGCAGCACTATTTCCTACCATGTAATGATCCAGACACCTAAATCCAGGCATCACTTCAACAAAGAATACAATGGGAAAGAAGCTAATTCGATAGAAAAAAAATGTTTTGAAAATTGTATGTTCTGTATAAATCAAAATAAAATGTTTGGGTTTCATATCACTATAAGATAAAGCAGAAATCTGACAGGGATATTAAACAGTATTATGCCTAGATTTAGAGTTCTACGTTAGCCGTCAAAACCAGCGTTAGGGGGCCCTAACGCTGGTTTTGTCCTACCGCTGGTATTTAGAGTCGTGTAGGTAAGGGTTTAACGCTCACTTTCCAGCCGCGACTTTTCCATACCACAGATCACCTTACGCCATTTGCGTATCCTATCTTTTCAATGGGATCTTTCTAACGCCGGTATTTAGAGTCTTGGCTGAAGTGAGCGTTAGAAATCTAACGACAAAACTCCAGCCGCAGAGAAAAGCCAGGAGTTAAGAGCTTTCTGGGCTAACGCCGGTTCATAAAGCTCTTAACTACTGTGCTCTAAAGTACACTAACACCCATAAACTACCTATAAACCCCTAAACCGAGGTCCCCCTACATCGCCACTACTCTATTAAATTTTTTTAACCCCTAATCTGCCGACCGCACACCGCCGCAACCTACATTATCCCTATGTACCCCTAATCTGCTGCCCCTAACATCGCCGACCCCTATATTATATTTATTAACCCCTAATCTGCCCCCCCAACGTCGCCGCTACCTTACCTGCACTTATTAACCCCTAGTCTGCCGACCGGACCTCGCCGCCACTATAATAAATGTATTAACCCCTAAACCGCCTCACTCCCGCCTCGCAAACCCTATAATAAATAGTATTAACCCCTAATCTGCCCTCCCTAACATCGCCGACACCTAACTTCAAGTATTAACCCCTAATCTGCCGACCGGACCTCGCCGCTACTCTAATAAATGTATTAACCCCTAAAGCTAAGTCTAACCCTAACCCTAACACCCCCCTAAGTTAAATATAATTTTTATCTAACTAAATAATTTAGTTAAATTATAGTAATTTTATTTAGATTTCTTTTAATTATATTTAAGTTAGGGGGTGTTAGGTTTAGGGTTAGACTTAGGTTTAGGGGTTAATATCTTTAATATAGTGGCGGCGACGTTGGGGGCGGCAGATTAGGGGTTAATAAATGTAGGTAGGTGGCGTCAATGTTAGGGCCGGCAGATTAGGGGTTAATAATATTTAACTAATGTTTGCGATGCGGGAGTGCGGTGGTTTAGGGGTTAATATGTTTATTATAGTGGCGGCGACGTTGGGGGCAGCAGATTAGGGGTTAATAAGTGTAGATAGGTGGCGGCGACATTGGGAGCGGCAGATTAGGGGTTAATAAATATAATGTAGGTGGCGGCGATGTTGGGGGCAGCAGATTAGGGGTTCATAAGTATAATGTAGGTGGCGGTGGTGTCTAGAGCGGCAGATTAGGGGTTAATAATATAATGTAGGTTGCGGCGATGTCGGGGGCAGCAGATTAGGGGTTAATAAGTGTAAGATTAGGGGTGTTTAGACTCGGGGTTCTTGTTAGGGTGTTAGGTGTTGACATTAAAAGTATTTCCCCATAGGAATCAATGGGGCTGCGTTACTGAGTTTTACGCTGCTTTTTTGCAGGTGTTAGACTTTTTTTCAGCCGGCTCACCCCGTTGATTCCTATGGGGAAATCATGCATGAGCACGTTACACCAGCTCACCGCTAACGTAAGCAGCGCTGGTATTGGAGTGCGGTAAGGAGCAAAATTTTGCTCAACGCTCACTTCTTGTCTGGGTTGTAAAAACCTGTAATACCAGTGCTGTCTGTAAGTGAGCGGTGAGCATAAACTGCTCGTTAGCACCGCACAGCCTCTAATGCAAAACTCGTAATCTAGGTGATAGTAAAGAAAAGAAAACTGAAAAAAAAAATAATTTTAGTATTAGGATAACAATGTCTAAAATTCAGTGCTTTTTTACGTTACTGAAATGTATTTTGTCAATAGAATCAGTGCCTTTTCAACTGAGTTTGTGATAAAATTGTAAACAACTTTTCAAATCAAAAGTGAGTAAGGCTTTTAACTGGACGTGCTTAAAAAGTGTCATGAAACAAATTTTTATTTTGTGATTCAGATAGAGCATCCAGTTTTGAACCATTTTCTAATTTACTTCTATTATGACATTTTCTTTGTTCTCTTGTTCTCTTTTATTGAATAGCTGAGACATAAGCAAAGCAGCAGACGTGTATGTTTCTAGAGCACTATATGGCAGCAGATTTGAAACAATGTTATATATTTGCAAGGGCAATAGATGGCAGCACTATTTCCTACCATGTAATGATCCAGACACCTAAATCCAGGCATCACTTCAACAAAGAATACAATGGGAAAGAAGCTAATTCGATAGAAAAAAAATGTTTTGAAAATTGTATGTTCTGTATAAATCAAAATAAAATGTTTGGGTTTCATATCACTATAAGATAAAGCAGAAATCTGACAGGGATATTAAACAGTATTATGCCTAGATTTAGAGTTCTACGTTAGCCGTCAAAACCAGCGTTAGGGGGCCCTAACGCTGGTTTTGTCCTACCGCTGGTATTTAGAGTCGTGTAGGTAAGGGTTTAACGCTCACTTTCCAGCCGCGACTTTTCCATACCACAGATCACCTTACGCCATTTGCGTATCCTATCTTTTCAATGGGATCTTTCTAACGCCGGTATTTAGAGTCTTGGCTGAAGTGAGCGTTAGAAATCTAACGACAAAACTCCAGCCGCAGAGAAAAGCCAGGAGTTAAGAGCTTTCTGGGCTAACGCCGGTTCATAAAGCTCTTAACTACTGTGCTCTAAAGTACACTAACACCCATAAACTACCTATAAACCCCTAAACCGAGGTCCCCCTACATCGCCACTACTCTATTAAATTTTTTTAACCCCTAATCTGCCGACCGCACACCGCCGCAACCTACATTATCCCTATGTACCCCTAATCTGCTGCCCCTAACATCGCCGACCCCTATATTATATTTATTAACCCCTAATCTGCCCCCCCAACGTCGCCGCTACCTTACCTGCACTTATTAACCCCTAGTCTGCCGACCGGACCTCGCCGCCACTATAATAAATGTATTAACCCCTAAACCGCCTCACTCCCGCCTCGCAAACCCTATAATAAATAGTATTAACCCCTAATCTGCCCTCCCTAACATCGCCGACACCTAACTTCAAGTATTAACCCCTAATCTGCCGACCGGACCTCGCCGCTACTCTAATAAATGTATTAACCCCTAAAGCTAAGTCTAACCCTAACCCTAACACCCCCCTAAGTTAAATATAATTTTTATCTAACTAAATAAAATAATTCTTATTAAATAAATTATTCCTATTTAAAGCTAAATACTTACCTGTAAAATAAACCCTAATATAGCTAGAATATAACTAATAATGATATTGTAGCTATTTTAGGATTAATATTTATTTTACAGGCAACTTTGTATTTATTTTAACCAGGTACAATAGCTATTAAATAGTTAATAACTATTTAATAGTTACCTAGTTAAAATAATTACAAAATTACCTGTAAAATAAATCCTAACCTAAGTTACAATTAAACCTAACACTACACTATCAATAAATTAATTAAATAAAATACCTACAATTATCTACAATTAAACCTAACACTACACTATCAATAAATTAATTAAATAAAATACCTACAAATAAATACAATTAAATAAACTAACTAAAGTACAAAAAATAAAAAGAACTAAGTTACAAAAAATAAATTACAAACATTATAAAAATATTACAACAATGTTAAGCTAATTACACCTACTCTAAACCCCCTAATAAAATAACAAATCTCCCCAAAATAAAAAAATGCCCTACCCTATTCTAAAATACAAATAGAAAAGCTCTTTTACCTTACCAGCCCTTAAAAGGGCCTTTTGCGGGGCATGCCCCAAAGAATTCTGCTCTTTTGCCTGTAAAAAAAAAACATACAATACCCCCCCAACATTACAACCCACCACCCACATACCCCTAATCTAACCCAAACCCCCCTTAAATAAACCTAACACTAAGCCCCTGAAGATCTCCCTACCTTATCTTCACCACGCTGGGTATCACCGATCCGTCCACAAGAGGCTCCGAAGTCTTCATCCAAGCCCAAGCGGGGGCTGAAGAGGTCCATCATCGGGCTGAAGAGGTCCATCATCCGGCTGAAGTCTTGATCCAAGCGGGGGCTGAAGAGATCCATCATCCGGCTGAAGTCTTGATCCAAGCGGGGGCTGAAGAGATCCATCATCCGGCTGAAGTCTTCTATCAAGCGGAATCTTCAATCTTCTTTCTTCTGGATCCAATCAGCCAATCGGATTGAACTTGAATCTGATTGGCTGATTCCATCAGCCAATCAGAATTTTCCTACCTTAATTCCGATTGGCTGATAGAATCCTATCAGCCAATCGGAATTCGAGGGACGCCATCTTGGATGATGTCCCTTAAAGGAACCGTCATTCGTTGGGAAGTCGTCGGCCAGGATGGATGTTCCGCGTCGGCGGGATGAAGATGGATCCGGAAGAAAGAAGATTAAAGATGCCGCTTGATAGAAGACTTCAGCCAGATGATGGATCTCTTCAGCCCCCGCTTGGATCAAGACTTCAGCCGGATGATGGATCTCTTCAGCCCCCGCTTGGATCAAGACTTCAGCCGGATGATGGATCTCTTCAGCCCCCGCTTGGATCAAGACTTCAGCCGGATGATGGACCTCTTCAGCCCGATGATGGACCTCTTCAGCCCCCGCTTGGGCTTGGATGAAGACTTCGGAGCCTCTTGTGGACGGATCGGTGATACCCGGCGTGGTGAAGATAAGGTAGGGAGATCTTCAGGGGCTTAGTGTTAGGTTTATTTAAGGGGGGTTTGGGTTAGATTAGGGGTATGTGGGTGGTGGGTTGTAATGTTGGGGGGGTATTGTATGTTTTTTTTTACAGGCAAAAGAGCAGAATTCTTTGGGGCATGCCCCGCAAAAGGCCCTTTTAAGGGCTGGTAAGGTAAAAGAGCTTTTCTATTTGTATTTTAGAATAGGGTAGGGCATTTTTTTTATTTTGGGGGGCTTTGTTATTTCTCTTGTTAGGTGTATCCAGTCCATGGATCATCCATTACTTGTGGGATATTCTCCTTCCCAACAGGAAGTTGCAAGAGGATCACCCACAGCAGAGCTGCTATATAGCTCCTCCCCTAACTGCCATATCCAGTCATTCTCTTGCAAGCTCTCAACATAGCTGGAGGTAGTAAGAGGAAAGTGGTAAAATATAGTTAGTTTTTTCTTCAATCAAAGTTTATTGTTTTTAAATGGTACCGGAGTTGTACTATTTTATCTCAGGCAGCATTTAGAAGAAGAATCTGCCTGCGTTTTTCTATGATATTAGCAGAAGTAACTAAGATCCACTGCCGTTCTCACATATGTCTGAGGAGTGAGGTAACTTCAGAGGGAGAATGGCGTGCAGGGTATCCTGCAAAAAGGTATGTGCAGTTAAGTTTTTCTAGGGATGGAATTTGCTAGAAAATGCTGCTGATACCGGATTAATGTAAGTTATAGCCTAAATACAGTGATTTAATAGCGACTAGTATCAGGCTTGCTATCAGAGGTATATACTCTGATTAATGTGCAATATAAAACGTTTGCTGGCATGTTTAATCATTTTTATATATGCTTTGGTGATAAAACTTATTGGGGCCTAGTTTTTTCCACATGGCTGGCTTTATTTTTGCCTAGAAACAGTTTCCTGAGGCTTTCCACTGTTATAGTATAAAAGTTACAGTTGGTGCAGTTAAAATTACAAACTGTGGGGGGGCGGAGCTGGCCATCTAGCTGAGCAGACGTGCTTTGCTAGAGCTTTCTGCTGAATTAGTATAATATAAAAGTTTATATAACATTATAACTGCCCTAAACGTTTAGAAAGTGACTACTGAGAAGTGACTCGATCCCACAAACAATATCTACACTGAAGTAGTGGGTAACTATATACGCCGGACTTTTAAAGGCAGAAAACCATCCAGGCCTGAGAACCTACGCTACCTGAGACGCATGTGGAAATTTATCCTCCGGAGAGTCGGGGCTCCGGAGGTAATCTACAAACACCTGCTGCTTAAGATATAGGCGAGAAGCGGCTCCCTTGCATTAACCGGCTTACAGGCTTAGACGGTGAGCACATCCATCCGTGCGACTTCTGTGGAGAGACCGGAGCGCTCTCTCCTGAGCTCCGCATAGCAGCCGGGGATCTGAAACCTGTGGCGGATTTGTCACCGGAGGACCTGAGTGTGAGGGAGAGGGAGGACAGAAAAACGGAAAAAAACAGGTACACTAAGAAGCAGACACCGGACCCACTGCAACCACTGGCGGTGATCATCCTTGGAGCGGCTTGCCTGTTCTCAAACAAAAAGGGCGCGAATTTCCGCCATCTTTGCCTCCACAACGATCCTTCAGCAATGGGACAGGAGATACTCAGCACTGCTGCAGATAGCATTTGGGGCAACAGCGGAGCTTGCACAACCTGGTAAGACTTTGTTATCTATGTATGATGTAACCTAGCCCTACACCTCCTAATATCGTGACACAGACACCAGTGAGTTCCACCGCTGCAATTCTCCATCTACCCCCTTTGCTTCTATCATCCCACCTTGTGTCAGGCATAAAACTACAAGTACTGCACGCTAAGACTGCTTTCTATAACCCTTGGGACTGATTCTTGAGCCCTGCACTTGTCGATATTGAGTGAGAACACCTGAGCAATTGTGATTTACAGGGTTACTTGTGAAATACAAAGAACTTTCTCCCTTTGCCAGCATTTATACTGAGTAGCTCAAAAAGGAATTAGCTTGGAGTCTAGTCCCACATCATAACTAATATTCCATAGAGCTCCCTGTTCTAAATTCCAGAAAAGTGTGGTCTATTCGTGATATAGGTTACTGCATCACTGTATACCCCTATAAAGGGCCTCCAACACCTAAATTAAAGGCGGATGTTACTTTAATGTTCTGTTACAGCACCAACCTTCACTGATACCTCTCACCAGGTTTGGACACCCCCCCCCTTTCCCGCTGCCCTCAGTGACAGCGGGTCATACCCTACTTCCCTCTCCTGCTTCGCCCAAAAGGGGGCACTCCCCTGGGAGGGTGCCATACATAGACATTGAACTTGCTGTGTTGCCGCTAGCACTCTGGCCACATTAAGGCTACTATACCTTTAAGTCAAAGATATCCTAGTAGAAGCCTGAGAATACATACCATATAAAAAGCAGCATATGTGGCAAAGGGCTGCATCCAAGTTCTAAATTCCTCCTAATCTCATGAAGTGAGAGGTCAAAGAATACCTTGTAAAGCCCAAAGGCACTCTCCCATTTTACAAATGTTCTGCTAATTGCACTGCTTCAGGGGAGGGGGCGCTCTTAAGGCTCTGGATCTTAACACATATACACATTGCTTTAGTCCATCTTGCAACGCCAATTTTCAACTTCTTCTTCCTCTAGCCTTGGGCTGAGTCTCTGTTCACAGGTTGTGCCACCTTCAGTTCTGAGAATGGCACAAGCCAACAAAAGAAAACCCAAGCCATCAGTTGGCCCTAAAAGGACTGTGGTGGATCATTTCAACCCTGTGCTTCTATCTACAAATGAAGACTCACAAGACAGCTCCAACCATCAACGCCAGGATCAGACATGGTGACCACTACTCTTCAGGCCCTTCAAGAAGCTGCTCCGACAACTGTAACACCTTCATTTATACTATCTTCTCTGCAATCTTTACTTGAGGCACACCACTCCTCCTTTCAGTCTCAAATTACTGCCTCACTGACAGAGATGCGACGAGACCTGACCTCTACCTCAGAAAGAGTGGACACACTTGAGAGGAAGCAGGAAGACATGGTAGTTGAACAGGCTAATGTACTAGCATATGCTCAGAGTCTGGCGGAACAGCTTATCATGTTAGAAAATAAAGTAGCGGATGCTGAAGACCGATCCCGTCGGAATAATCTACGTCTTAGGGGGATTCCTGAGAGTGTAGCCTCAAGTGACTTAGTTACCCACCTGTCTGAGTTCTTTAACTTTCTGGCGCCACCGGTGAATCCCAATGAGGGACTTATTGATAGGGCACATAGGGCCCTTCGTCCTAGAAGCCTAGCCACTGATAAACCAAGGGATGTCATTGTGCGACTGCATTTCTATACATATAAGGAGCGGCTTGTTAGAGCCTCTATGTCCAGGCCTACTCTACCAGAACAGTTCAAGGACATCATCATCTTTGCTGACCTTTCTCACCATACCCTTCAGCAGCGAAAGTCTTTTGGAAACTTCACTAAGTTTCTTAGAGCGCACAGTATAAAATACAAATGGGTCATCCGACACGACTTTTTGTTCTAAAAGATAATCAGCAATATATTGTCACCACACTTGAACAAAGTCAGAATCTTCTACAGAGATGGAGTTCTGCATCTTCATCTTCACATGATACCCCACCCCAAAGCTCTTTGAATCCCTTGGTCCCACAATGGGGTCCACTTCCTCAAAGACTTCCTAAAGACTCAGCTACAACCAGTCAGATCCAAGAGGAGGTTGATGACTGAATATGAGACGCAGGAGAGGTGAAATAGCTACATTCTTCCACTTTTTTTTTTCTCTCTCCACCTCTACATATAAACTGCAAGTGACTTTTCTATTGATAAATGTTCTTTTTTCTTCTTGGTGGTTTTGAAACACACAAAGACTTTAATCTTAAGTTTATATGTGTCCATACCTTACCCTACCCACCCATCCCTATCTCCTCCCTTACTCCCCCTTCTCTCTTTTCCCCCTCCCCCTCTCTCTGCTCTTTTTCCAGCTTTTCTCTTCTCCCTCTCTGTTTCCCTCATCCCCCCTCAAACGGGGATACCCTCTTTCATCCAAACTAGGAACTAATGATGTACTTGAGTTTTCAGGAATGTATTTGTATCTGTTAGGTACTGCTGTCGGTGTGCTGTATTCTGCCTAGATGGTGGGATGGCCACCTACTGCCAGTATACTACTGAGTCCACCAATTAGTGGTCATGATGCTCTCATGTGCACTATTATTTTAAATCTACCACTTGTTTTCCAGTTGAATTATATCTTAGATGATGTATACTGTAATACATATGCCACTTGTGTCTCATGGTGCCTTTTTCGGTGACATACTTCCCCACTTATTCTGAGATGGGCTTGTGCGCTGCTTATGACTCACAGCGCAGGGAGGTGTTGTGTTCCACAACTGGCATACTTGATCTCTCTGATTTGACTGTTAATGTTTCAATGATGTTCCACAGCCATTGAATTTTGCGGATTATATGTTACTTTTATTGCATATGTTACTGTTTTTATTGCATATGTTACTGTTATATTTATGTACTGCTAGTGCTTGCCTAATCGGTGGGGTGGACATATTATGGTAACTAACTGGCTGATCTACCACTGGTTTTGATATTTTCTTCCATAATATTATTCCCTATATGTTATTTGTTTATGCCTGAACTCCACCCCGAGTGATATACATGATAATGCTTATGCCATTCTGTGATGCATCCTTCCTCTATCATTACAATGCTACTAAGCCTACCTCTTTTTGGATAGGCCAATGAGATATCTGTGATTTACAGTGTTATGGGGTGTGGTGCTACACAGCTGGCTCACTCACTCTATCCGTTTAGATTATTATTATTATGCTGATGTTTTCTAATTACTGTTTTTGCCTTCGTACTTCTGGCCCATAAATGGCTCTACCTTTGTTCCCCCTCCTTTGCTCCCTTTTCCACACTGGCCCTCTCTCCTCTCTCTCCCCTCTACCCTCTTGCTCACTCTTTCCTTGATCCGGAGTCTATGTGCTTCCCCCTCCCCCCCTACTCTCACTTCATATTATCTTTTCCCTCCTCTCTTTTGTATGATCTAATAACCAAGTTATTGGCTAGTGCTAGCTACCTTCCCCCCATTTAAAGTACTCTGGATACGTGTTCCAGAGGCTACACACGCGGTTTACCTTGTTTATATACCGCACCCTTTGTGCTCGAATCTGTTTGTTTTGCTTGTTTTGTATATTTTATCTCAGATTTTGTCCGCACCAGCGGTCCTTTTTTCTCTCACATTTTGAGACTGTGCTAAGTGTATTTATCTACCTTAACTACCCCCCCCTTTTTTTTTTTGTCTTCCCCTCCCTTTTCGCCCTTCACCCTATTCTCCTCCCCTCAATTACCCTCCTTCCCTAGCGTACCCCACCTCCTTCTTGTTAGCCCATCTGGCCCCTACCTACGCAAGGAAGAAACGTAACTGCAAGTATGCCATTCCGTTGTGTCACTCACAATGTGAGAGGGCTCAACTCCCCGACTAAGCGCAGCATCTGCCTTAGGTCTTTAGCCAAGTCTGGTGCCCACCTGGTTTTTCTCCAAGAGACCCATTGGGTTAAAGGTGCAAAGACACCCATTCAGTCTAAATTGTACCCGATAGTCGAGACTGCTAGCTTCTCCCAGAAATCAAGAGGAACGGCTATCCTTATACACAAAGATGTCTCATTTGAGAGTGTTTTTGTTGAAGCTGACCCTCAGGGTCGATATTTGATTCTTGTTTGTAAGTTGGATGGCGCTATGTATACATTGGTCTCCTATTATGGACCCAATAAACAACATATCCGGTCATTGCGTAAATTCCTCCAGAGACTGGAAGCTTTGCGCCAAGGCCTCTTGCTTCTCGCTGGTGATTTTAATATTATCTGGGACCCCAATTTGGATAGGCGATCAGATACTATTCGCAAATCCCCTAAGCCACTAGCTGAATTGTCGCACAAATTCCGGAATTTGATCTACCGCTTTAACCTGTTTGACATATGGCGCGACTCGACTGCTCGTGATTACACTTACTTTTCTTCGGTGCATCGCTCTTATTCGCGTTTAGATTTTTTCTTTTGTGACCCGGGTCTGCTGGATGGGGTAATTCATGCTTGGATCCCCCCATGCTCATGGTCTGACCATGATCCTGTGTATATTACTTTGCGATCTTCTATAGAACTCCAGCAATCCTCTACATGGCGCTTACACCCTCATCTGTTCTCAGCTCCTGGAACAGAAGCTTCTATTGCTGGGGACATTGCAGACTTTCTAACTTTAAACGACACCAATGAGGTAGATGACTTCACTTTGTGGGCAACATTGAAGGCGTATATTCGAGGGTCGTTCATAAAAATAGCAGCAGCCGAGAAAAAGCGCAAAGGGGAAACCCTAGCACAACTCACTATGAGCCTCCGTAAGATCTCTGAGGAACATAAAGTAAACCCCACAACCACGCTGTCCAAACAACTAATGGACCTTAAGGCACGGATAGTTCATCTGGAGACCGAGAGGTCAGCCGTGAGACTTTTACGGCTTAAAGAAATATACTACCACAAAGGTAATAAAGCAGACAGACTGCTGGCTAATCGGCTACGTCAAAAAACTGCAGCGGCACGCATCCCCCTGTTGAAGGTGGATGGTCGGAGCATTTTGAAACCTACAGATATTGGTAATGCCTTTGCGGACTATTATGCCTCTCTCTACAATTTAAAACAGGACGGCTCAACTTTCCCCCCAACATCTGAAATTGTTGAGGCATTCCTAACTCCGTTAAATCTTCCTGTGGTTCCTCAGGATCGTATTGCCTCATTGCAGAGTCCCATCTCGCTACTGGAAATTAAAAAAGCTATTAATTCCCTCAAAGCTTTCAAATCCCCGGGGCCGGACGGTTTTTCTGACTTATTTTATAAAAAGTTTCAAGTTCAGCTACTTCCCATTCTAGGGCGTCTTTTTACACTGGCAAGTGAGCAGGGGACCTTCCCGGCCGAATTTTTGCAGGCCACTATCATCACTATCCCAAAACAAGGGAAAGATTTAACGCTTTGTGGAAGCTATAGACCAATTTCGTTGCTGAACCTTGACGTTAAGCTGTATGCCAAAATTCTAGCCTCGCGCCTTAACTCCTTATTACCTATGCTGGTCAACTCAGATCAGGTAGGCTCTGTCTTACATCGGCAAGGCCCGGATAATACAAGACGACTCCTAAATGTCTATTTTGAAGCTCATGGCTCACGTCTGCCCTGTGTCACCCTGTCACTGGACGCCGAGAAGGCCTTCGACAGGGTAAACTGGGAATATATGTTCACTGTGCTGCGACGATTTGGCCTTCCGGAGTCGTTCATCACAGCAATCGCGGCGTTATATTCTACCCCGTCATCAGTGGTCAAGGGCCTGGGGTTCTGCTCCAGGCCTTTCATGATCACGAACGGCACGAGACAGGGGTGTCCAATGTCCCCGCTCATCTTTGCCCTCATGATGGAGCCCTTGGCCGAGGCTATCCGGTCTTGCCCTCTGATTAAAGGGGTCTACATACATCGCACAGAGCAGAAGACTGCTCTATTTGCAGACGACCTAACAGTACTTGTATCGGACCCTCTTACCTCTCTCCCCCATCTATTCTCGCTGCTGGACAAATTTGCCTTAGCTAGCTATTATAAATAAAATGTTCTTAAAACAGAGGCTTACGCAATCAATATCTCGGAAGAGACTCTCGATACGCTAAAACGTACCTATAAATTTTCATGGTCCACGTCCCATATTAAACATCTCGTAGTCTATCTCTCCCATAGTGATTCGGAGACGATTGACTTGAATTTTACTCCTCTGCTATCAAATATTGAAAAGTCTACCGACACATGGAATGTTCTCATGGCTGGGTCGGATAGCAGCTTTCAAAATGAGCCTCTTACCGAAGCTTACCTATTTGTTTCGTTCGCTCCCTATTCCGATCCCTAGGTCTAAAATTTATAAATTCCAGCAACTGTGCAATAAATTTATATGGCGCAATAAAGTCCCGAGACTAGCTACCAACATCCTGCAACAGCCCTTACTAGCTGGCGGTGCGGCTGCCCCCAATATTTTGAAATATCACGAAGCAGCCAGACTCTCCCATGTAACTCAATGGAACTCGACACTGGTGAGCCGGTGGTCAGAGATTGAACAAGCGTCTCTTCCGGCTGGGTATACCTTGAGAGATCTTCTGTGGATCCCCAAGCACTCCAGACCGTCTGCCCTTCTGGCTAACCCTATTATAAAGTCGAATTTGAGATTCTGGGATAAGGTTCGTAGCCTTCCGTCCATAGCGCCTCACCCCTCACCGTCACACTCCTTAAGAGGATTGCTATTGTCACTACCAGACTCTCACCCTAATTTATGGCTTGCTTTGGGTTTGACCAAGATAGCAGACCTCTATGCAGGAGACAAATTACTCACTTATCAAAGTTTCCTTCGGAAATTTAGCCCACCCCCTCTTTTGCACTTTGAGTTTTGGAGACTACGCAGCCTCCTCATATCATGGGGCTTTGATACAAACTCCTTGAGAACCAAAACTACCTGCGAGGTGAGATGGGACTCTCTGGCCCCTCCTACCAAACTCCTATCCATTTCGTATCTTGTACTCATGAAGCCCCCAGTTTTCTACAAATCTCCCCCAATTCGGCACTGGGAATCTTCCCTGGCGGTCTCACACGAACCACAGCACTGGCGGACTGCAGTCCAACTCACCAAGAAAGCTATACACTGCACAACTCTGTATGAGTTGTTTCTCAAGGTCGTGCTCCAATGGCATATGACTCCCATTCGCTTGTTTAAGATCTCGCCAGTCAACTCGCCTAAATGCTGGAGGGGTTGCGAGGACATGGGAACCCCTCAACATATCTGGTGGTCTTGCCCACAGATTCAGCCGCTCTGGCAGAGAGCAATCCGGTATTGCTCTTCGGGGGGTATTCCTATACCTCTGTCCTCAAGTTCATGTCTGTTTCACATCTTGCCCGGTAAGTTGACCTTACCTCAAAAACTGTTCTGTATCTACCTGTTCCTGGCCGTTAAACTGGCTGTGGCCCGTATGTGGCTACAACGTGTTGCACCCTCTTGGGAGCAAGTGACCGACATTTTGGACTTTGTTAAGAGAATGGAGTCCTACGTCTCTCACATCCATGGATCAGTGGACCTCCAGATCAAAACCTGGGCATATTGCCCAAAGTAATTCTTCCTGCAAATAATATGGGGTGATTGTGGTTCTTTGGTGTTGGACCTTCCAAACGCTGCATGAACACTTCTACCCCCCCCTCATCCCCTCCCCCCCTTACTGAACCCTCCCTAAAATTCCACTCCTATACCTCTCGCCGGTCTATGTGTGTTTTTTTTTTTTTTTTTCTTCTTCCCTTTTTCCCTTCCCCTGCCTATTAGATAGCTTGGCACAGCCTGCATTTGTTTTGACCAATATTCCTGATTTGTAATGTTTTATGGTTAAGTTATGATATTGGTATGCACAACTATGATAAAATCTCTACACTCTCTGGAGAATGCTGATTTATCTGGATAGATTGCTATGTGTTTGTCCTTTCGCAACAACGGAATTTCAGCGCTCTTACCTGGAGAGGTGAGGGTGCGATGGGAGATCCACAAGCAACTGGCTTTGACTCTAACACTCAGCACTCTCCCTTGCGTTCCTTATTATCTGTGATTGCTTTACATATTGTAATTTTCTGTTAATATTGTAATATGTACTATTGATATGTGTGTACATGCTTTTGATGCTCTCATGTTCATTCATCTTTCAAAAACAATAAAAATCATTTCCAAAAAAAAAAAAAAATACAAACTGTGACATTCAGCTTCCCTCAGCAGTCCCCTGCATGCTATAGGACATCTCTGAAGGGCTCAAAAGGCTTCAAAAGTAGGAGCTGTGGCAGTTGTTATGACTGTTTAAAAAACATATTTTTCGTTTTGTTAATCTGTTTTTTGTATTAAGGGGTTAATCCTCCATTTGCAAGTGGGTGCAATGCTCTGCTAACTTGTTACATACACTGTAAAAATTTCGTTAGTTTAACTGCCTTTTTTCACTGTTATTTCAAATTTTGGCAAAATTTGTTTCTCTTAAAGGCACAGTAAAGTTTTTTTATATTGCTTGTTAACTTGATTTAAAGTGTTTTCCAAGCTTGCTAGTCTCATTGCTAGTCTGTATAAACATGTCTGACATAGAGGAAACTCCTTGTTCATTATGCTTAAAAGCCATGGTGGAACCCCATAGGAGAATGTGTACTAAATGTATTGATTTCACTTTAAACAATAAAGATCAGCTGTTATCTTTAAAAGAATTATCACCAGAGGATTCTGACGAGGGGGAAGTTATGCCGACTAACTCTCCCCACGTGTCGGACCCTTTGACTCCCGCTCAAGGGACTCACGCTAAAATGGCGCCAAGTACATCAAAGACGCCCATAGCGATTACTTTGCAGGACATGGCGGCAATCATGGATAATACCCTGTCAGCGGTATTAGCCAGACTGCCTGAATTCAGAGGAAAGCACGATAGCTCTGGGGTTAGACGTAATACAGAGCGCGCAGATGTTTTAAGGCCCATGTCTGATACTGCGTCACAATATGCAGAAGCTGAGGAAGAGCTTCAGTCTGTGGGTGACGTCTCTGACTCGGGGAAACCTGATTCAGATATGTCTACTTTTAAATTTAAGCTGGAGAACCTCCGGGTGTTGCTTGGAGAGGTTTTAGCTGCTCTGAATGACTGTGACACAATTGCAGTGCCAGAGAAATTGTGTAGACTGGATAAATACTACGCGGTGCCGGTGTGTACTGATGTTTTTCCAATACCTAAAAGGTTTACAGAAATTATTACTAAGGAGTGGGACAGACCCGGTGTGCCGTTTTCCCCCCCTCCTATTTTTAGAAAAATGTTTCCAATAGACGCCACCACACGGGACTTATGGCAGACGGTCCCTAAGGTGGAGGGAGCAGTTTCTACTTTAGCAAAGCGTACCACTATCCCTGTCGAGGACTGTTGTGCTTTTTCAGATCCAATGGATAAAAAATTAGAAGGTTACCTTAAGATAATGTTTATTCAACAAGGTTTTATCCTGCAGCCCCTTGCATGCATTGCTCCTGTCACTGCTGCTGCGGCATTCTGGTTTGAGTCTCTGGAAGAGGCCTTTCAGACAGCTACTCCATTGACTGAAATACTTGACAAGCTTAGAACACTTAAGCTAGCTAATTCTTTTGTTTCTGATGCCATTGTCCATTTGACTAAACTAACGGCTAAGAATTCTGGATTCGCCATCCAGGCGCGTAGGGCGCTATGGCTTAAATCTTGGTCAGCTGACGTGACTTTAAAGTCTAAATTACTTAACATTCCCTTCAAGGGGCAGACCCTATTCGGGCCTGGTTTGAAGGAAATTATTGCTGACATTACTGGAGGTAAGGGTCATACCCTTCCTCAGGACAGGGCCAAATCAAGGGCCAAACAGTCTAATTTTCGTACCTTTCGAAACTTCAAGGCAGGTGCAGCATCAACTTCCTCTGCTACAAAACAAGAGGGAACTTTTGCGCAATCCAAGCCGGCCTGGAAATCTAACCAGGCCTGGAGCAAAGGCAAGCAGGCCAGAAAGCCTGCTGCTGCCTCTAAGACAGCATGAAGGAACGGCCCCCTATCCGGCAACGGATCTAGTAGGGGGCAGACTTTCTCTCTTCGCCCAGGCGTGGGCAAGAGATGTTCAGGATCCCTGGGCGTTGGAGATCATATCTCAGGGATATCTTCTGGACTTCAAAGCTTCCCCCCCACAAGGGAGATTTCACCTTTCGAGATTATCTGTAAACCAGATAAAGAAAGAGGTATTCTTACGCTGTGTGCAAGACCTCCTAATAATGGGAGTGATCCATCCAGTTCCACAGATGGAACAAGGACAGGGATTTTATTCAAATCTGTTTGTGGTTCCCAAAAAAGAGGGAACCTTCAGACCAATTTTGGATCTAAAGATCTTAAACAAATTCCTCAGAGTTCCATCGTTCAAAATGGAAACTATTCGGATAATCCTACCTATGATCCAGGAGGGTCAGTACATGACCACAGTGGATTTGAAGGATGCTTACCTTCACATACCGATTCACAAAGATCATCATCGGTTCCTAAGGTTTGCCTTTCTAGACAGGCATTACCAGTTTGTGGCTCTTCCCTTCGGGTTAGCTACAGCCCCAAGAATTTTTACAAAGGTTCTGGGATCTCTTCTGGTGGTCCTAAGACCACGGGGCATAGCAGTGGCCCCTTATCTAGACGACATCCTGATACAGGCGTCAAACTTCCAAATTGCTAAATCTCATACGGACATAGTGTTGGCATTTCTGAGGTCGCATGGGTGGAAAGTGAACGAGGGAAAGAGTTCTCTATCAACCCTCACAAGGTTTCCTTCCTAGGAACTCTGATAGATTCTGTAGAAATGAAAATTTACCTGACGGAGTCCAGAATATCAAAGCTTCTAAATTCCTGCCGTGTTCTTCACTACATTCCGCGCCCTTTGGTGGCTCAGTGCATCGAAGTTATCAGCTTAATGGTAGCGGTGATGGACATAGTGCCATTTGCGCGCCTACATCTCAGACCGCTGCAATTATGCATGCTCAGTCAGTGGAATGGGGATTACACAGATTTGTCCCCTCTCCGCTAAATCTGGATCAAGAGACCAGAGATTCTCTTCTCTGGTGGCTATCTCGGGTCCATCTGTCCAAAGGTATGACCTTTCGCAGGCCAGATTGGACAATTGTAACAACAGATGCCAGCCTTCTAGGTTGGGGTGCAGTCTGGAATTCCCTGAAGGCTCAGGGATCGTGGACTCAGGAGGAGAAACTCCTCCCAATAAATAATCTGGAGTTAAGAGCAATATTCAATGCTCTTCTAGCTTGGCCTCAGTTAGCAATCCTGAGGTTCATCAGATTTCAGTCGGACAACATCACGACTGTGGCTTACATCAACCATCAAGGGGGGACCAGGAGCTCCCTAGCGATGTTAGAAGTCTCCAAGATAATTCGCTGGGCAGAGACTCACTCTTGCCATCTATCAGCGATCCATATCCCAGGTGTAGAGAACTGGGAGGCGGATTTTCTAAGTCCTCAGACTTTTCATCCGGGGGAGTGGGAACTCCATCCGGAGGTGTTTGCTCAATTGGTTCATCGTTGGGGCACACCAGAATTGGATCTCATGGCATCTCGCCAGAACGCCAAGCTTCCTTGTTACGGATCCAGGTCCAGGGACCCAGAAGCGACGCTGATAGATACTCTAGCAGCACCGTGGTTCTTCAACCTGGCTTATGTGTTTCCACCGTTTCCTCTGCTCCCTCGACTGATTGCCAAAATCAAACAGGAGAGAGCATCGGTGATCTTGATCGCGCCTGCGTGGCCATGCAGGACCTGGTATGCAGACCTGGTGGACATGTCATCCTTTCCACCTTGGCCTCTGCCTCTGAGACAAGACCTTCTACTACAAGGTCCTTTCAATCATCCAAATCTAATTTCTCTGAGACTGACTGCCTGGAGATTGAACGCTTGATTTTATCAAGGCGTGGCTTCTCCGAGTCAGTCATTGATACCTTAATACAGGCACGAAAGCCTGTAACCAGGAAAATCTACCATAAGATATGGCGCAAATATCTTCATTGGTGTGAATCCAAGAATTACTCATGAAGTAAGGTTAGGATTCCTAGGATATTGTCCTTTCTCCAAGAGGGTTTGGATAAAGGATTATGAGCTAGTTCTTTAAAGGGACAGATTTCTGCTCTGTCTATCCTTTTGCACAAGCGTCTGGCAGAGGTTCCAGACGTCCAGGCATTTTGTCAGGCTTTGGTTAGAATTAAGCCTGTGTTTAAACCTGTTGCTCCTCCATGGAGCTTAAACTTGGTTCTTAAGGTTCTTCAAGGAGTTTCGTTTGAACCCCTTCATTCCATTGATATCAAACTTTTATCTTGGAAAGTTCTGTTTTTGATGGCTATTTCCTCAGCTCGTAGAGTTATCAGCTTTACAATGTGATTCTCCTTATCTGATTTTCCATACAGATAAAGTAGTTCTGCATACAAAACTTGGGTTTTTACCTAAGGTAGTTTCCAACAAGAATATCAATCAAGAGATTGTTGTTCCATCATTATGTCCTAATCCTTCTTCAAAGAAGGAACGTCTTTTACATAATTTGGACGTAGTCCGTGCTTTAAAGTTTTACTTACAAGCGACTAAAGATTTTCGTCAAACATCTTCCCTGTTTGTTGTTTACTCTGGACAGAGGAGAGGTCAAAAGGCTTCGGCAACCTCTCTTTCTTTTTGGCTTCGGAGCGTAATACGCTTAGCCTATGAGACTGCTGGACAGCAGCCCCCTGAAAGGATTACAGCTCATTCTACTAGAGCTGTGGCTTCCACCTGTGCCTTTAAAAATGAGGCTTCTGTTGAACAGATTTGCAAAGCGGCGACTTGGTCTTCGCTTCATACCTTTTCAAAATTTTACATATTTGATACTTTTGCTTCTTCGGAGGCTATTTTTGGGAGAAAGGTTCTACAGGCAGTGGTCCCTTCCGTTTAAGTACCTGCCTTGTCCCTCCCTTCATCTGTGTACTTTAGCTTTGGTATTGGTATCCCACAAGTAATGGATGATCCGTGGACTGGATACACCTAACAAGAGAAAACATAATTTATGCTTACCTGATAAATTTATTTCTCTTGTGGTGTATCCAGTCCACGGCCCGCCCTGTCCTTTTAAGGCAGGTCTAAATTTTAAACTACAGTCACCACTGCACCCTATGGTTTCTCCTTTCTCGGCTAGTTTCGGTCGAATGACTGGATATGGCAGTTAGGGGAGGAGCTATATAGCAGCTCTGCTGTGGGTGATCCTCTTGCAACTTCCTGTTGGGAAGGAGAATATCCCACAAGCAATGGATGATCCGTGGACTGGATACACCACAAGAGAAATAAATTTATCAGGTAAGCATAAATTATGTTTTTATTAGGGGGCTTAGAGTAGGTGTAATTAGCTTAACATTGTTGTAATATTTTTATAATGTTTGTAAATTATTATTTTATTTTTTGCAACTTAGTTCTTTTTTTATTATTTGTACTTTAGTTAGTTTATTTAATTGTATTTATTTGTAGGTATTTTATTTAATTAATTTATTGATAGTGTAGTGTTAGGTTTAATTGTAGATAATTGTAGGTATTTTATTTAATTAATTTATTGATAGTGTAGTGTTAGGTTTAATTGTAACTTAGGTTAGGATTTATTTTACAGGTAATTTTGTAATTATTTTAACTAGGTAACTATTAAATAGTTATTAACTATTTAATAGCTATTGTACCTGGTTAAAATAAATACAAAGTTGCCTGTAAAATAAATATTAATCCTAAAATAGCTACAATATAATTATAATTTATATTGTAGCTATATTAGGGTTTATTTTACAGGTAAGTATCTAGCTTTAAATAGGATTAATTTATTTAATAAGATTTATTTTATTTTGTTAGATAAAAATTATATTTAACTTAGGGGGGTGTTAGGGTTAGGTTTAGACTTAGCTTTAGGGGTTAATACATTTATTAGAGTAGCGGCGAGGTCCGGTCGGCAGATTAGGGGTTAATACTTGAAGTTAGGTGTCGGCGATGTTAGGGAGGGAAGATTAGGGGTTAATACTATTTATTATAGGGTTATTGAGGCGGGAGTGAGGCGGATTAGGGGTTAATAACTTTATTATAGTAGCGGTGAGGTCCGGTCGGCAGATTAGGGGTTAATAATTGTAGGTAGGTGGCGGCGATGTTGGGGGCGGCAGATTAGGGGTTAATAAATATAATATAGGGGTCGGTGGTGTTAGGGGCAGCAGATTAGGGGTACATAGGGATAACGTAGGTTGCGGCGGTGTACGGAGCGGCAGATTAGGGGTTAATAATAAAATGCAGGGGTCAGCGATAGCGGGGGTGGCAGATTAGGGGTTAATAAGTGTAAGGTTAGGGGTGTTTAGACTCGGGGTTCATGTTAGGGTGTTAGGTGCAGACTTAGAAACTGTTTCCCCATAGAAAACAATGGGGCTGCATTAGGAGCTGAACGCTGCTTTTTTTCAGGTGTTAGGTTTTTTTTCAGCTCAAACTGCCCCATTGTTTCCTATGGGGATATCGTGCACGAGAACGTTTTTGAAGCTGGCCGCGTCTGTAAGCACCGCTGGTATTGAGAGTTGAAGTGGCGGTAAATATGCCTCTACGCTCCCTTTTTGGAGCCTAACGCAGCCATTCTGTGAACTCTAAATACCAGCGGTATTTAAAAGGTGCGGGGGGGAAAAAGCATGCATAGCTTACGCACCCCTTTGGCCGCAGAACTCTAAATCTAGCCGTTAGACTTTACTATAATATGTTTAATTATGTTCAGTAAAAAAAACTTACTTTTATATAACGAAAGTATAAAATATACTTTATTCATTTTGTCCCTTTTTCCTGTAATTTAACTCTGAAGATTGTGGGTTTTCTAAATTCATTTGAGTTTCTATAAATTAATGAGTGCTGCCATGTTTGATCTTCAATTTTTTGTTATCTCACTCTCCTGCCGAGATCAATTAGAAACATATATAAAACAGACAATAAAAGGAACATAAGACTATCTAGCAAGGTTTCCACACTGCCTTGTTTGCACAATCTGTATTTCATTGCCTGATCAATGTCCCTAATAGTTTTTAACAGAAGACAAAAATAAATAGAAAACTAGTTTAAATATGGTAGCACCCATTACTTTATAGGAACTAGAGTACTTCATAGAAACAAAACCTATACACTTATAGCTTCAATATTTAAAGGGACATTAAACACTGTACAACTCAATTGAAAAGCAAACTGAAATCTTTTAGGTAAAGGGAAATAAAAATAAAAAACTAAAATAATATGGTTGCATAAGTGTGAACACCCTTTTATAACTGGAGATGTAGCTGTGTTCAGAATTAAGCAATCACATTCAAAATCTTGTTAAATAGGAGTTAGTACACACTTGTCATCATTTAAAGTGCCTCTGATTAACCCCAAATAAAGTTCAGCTGTTCTAGTAGGTCTTTCATGACATTTTTTAAGTTGCATCCTACAGCAAAAGTCATGGTCCGCAGAGAGCTTCTAAAGCATCAGAGGGATCTCATTATTAAAAGGTATCAGTCAGGAGAAGGGTACAAAAGAATTTCCAAGGCATTAGATATACCATGGAACACAGTGAAGACAGTCATCATCAAGTGAAGAAAATATGGTGCAACAGTGACATTACCAAGAACTGGACGTCCCTCCAAAATTGATGAAAAGACGAGAAGAAAACTGGTCTGGGAGGCTGCCAAGAGGCCTACAGCAACATTAAAGGAGCTGCAGGAATATCTGGCAAGTACTGGCTGTGTGGTACATGTGACAACAATCTCCCGTATTCTTCATATGTCTGGGCTATGGGGTAGAGTGGCAAGACGAAAGCCTTTTCTTACAAAAAAAAAATCCAAGCCCGGCTAAATTTTGCAAAAACACATCTGAAGTTTCCCAAAAGCATGTTGAAAAAGGTGTTATAGTCTGATGAAACCAAAGTTGAACTTTTTGGCCATAATTCCAAAAGATATGTTTGGCGCAAAAACAACACTGCATATCACCAAAAGAACACCATACCCACAGCGAAGCATGGTGGTGTCAGCATCATGCTTTGGGGCTGTTTTTCTTCAGCTGGAACTGGGGCCTTAGTCAAGGTAGAGGGAATAAGGAACAGTTCCAAATACCAGACAATATTGGCACAAAACCTTCAGGCTTCTGCTAGAAAGCTGAACATGAAGAGGAACTTCATAATTCAGCATGCCAAAGACCTACAACATACATCCAAATCAACAAAGGAGTGGCTTCACCAGAAGGAGATTAAAGTTTTGGGATGGCCCAGCCAAAGCCCACACCTGAATCCAATTCAAAATCTGTGGGGTGATCTGAAAAGGGCTGTGCACAGGAGATGCCCTCGCATTCTGACAGATTTTGAGTGTTTTGCAAAGAAGAGTGGGCAAATCTTGCCAAGTCAAGATGTGCCATGCTGAAAAACTCATACCCAAAAATACTGAGTGCTGTAATAAAATCAAAAGGTGCTTCAATAAAGTATTAGTTTAAGGGTGTTCACACTTATGCAACCATATTATTTTATTTTTTTATTTTTATTTTCCTTTACCTAAAAGATTTCAGTTTGTTTTTCAATTGAGTTGTACAGTTTATAGGTCACATTAAAGGTGGAAAAAGTTCTGAAATGATTTATCTTTGTCTCATTTTTTTACATCACAGAAACCTGACATTTTAACAGGGGTGTGTAGACTTTTTATATCCACTGTGTATATATATATATATATATATATATATATATATATATATATATATAAACAATATACTTTCATTATTTATTTTGTCCCCCTTTCCTGTAATTCTATTCTGAAATTGTGAGCTTTTCACTTCCTGTTAGAAATGGAAGTGCAGAACACAGTCATTGGCTGCACACTCTAGTGACCTATTTCTAACTGTTCCTAATTGGCCACAGCATAGAAGGTAACCTAAGTTACAACATAGCAGCTCCCATTGTTTTATAGATACTAAAACTTTATACTTGTTTTGTCAATATTTAAACAGCTAATGAAACTTGAAAAAATCTACATTTTATTCTCAGACTAATCTTTGCTTGGAATGCATAATTCTATCTAGTATTTATTAAGTGATTAACGTCTCTTTAAATAACTTACGGCCAGATTACGAGTTTTGCGTTATGAGCGGCTCGGTAATAACTTGCAAGTTATTTCCACCGCTCAGCTTTAATAGCGCTGCTATTACAGGTTTGCAAAAACCTGGCGTTAGCAGGCAATATGGCAGCATTGAGCTCCATACTGCACACAAATACCAGCGCTGCTTTGAGCTGGTTTTACGTGCTTGTGCACAATTTCCCCATAGACATCAATGGGGAGAGCCGGCTAAAAAAAAGCCTAACACCTGCAATAAAGGGGCGTAAAGCTCCGTAACGCAGCCCCATTGATTCCTATGGGGAAAGAAAATTTATGTTTACACCTAACACCCTAACATAAACCCCGAGTCTAAACACCCCTAATCTGCCGCCCCCGTCATCGCCGCCACCTACATTACACTTATAAACCCCTAATCTGCCACCCCCAACATCTGTCACCTACCTACACTTATTAACCCCTAATCTGCCGCCCCCAATGTCGCCGCCACCTACATAAATTTAATAACCCCTTATCTGCCGCCCCCAACATCGCCGCCACCTACATAAATTTATTAACCACTAATCTGCTGCCCCCAACGTCCCCTCCCTCTGGCCTCCCACATCACTAACACTAAATAAATATATTAACCCCTAAACCTAAGTCTAACCCTAACACCCCTAACTTTAATATAATTAAAATAAATCTAAATAAAAATTACTATCATTAACTAAATAATTCCTATTTAAAACTAAATACTTACCTATAAAATAAACCCTAAGGTAACTACAATATAACTATTAGTTACATTGTAGCTATCTTAGGTTTTATTTTTATTTCACAGCTATATTTGTATTTATTTTAACTAGGTAGACTAGTTAGTAAATAGTTATTAACTATTTACTATCTAGTTAAAATAAATACAAATTTACCTGTAAAATAAAACCTAACCTGCCTTACACTAACACCTAAAATTACACTAAAATTAAATAAATTACATTAACAAAATTCATTTATCTAAATTACAAAAAATAATAAACACTAAATTACACAAAATAAAAAAGAAATTATCAAATATTTAAACTAATTACACCTAATCTAATAGCCCTATCAAAATAAAAAAGCTCCCCCAAAATAAAAAACGCTATTTTTAGAAAAATGTTTCCAATAGACGCCACCACACGGGACTTATGGCAGACGGTCCCTAAGGTGGAGGGAGCAGTTTCTACTTTAGCAAAGCGTACCACTATCCCTGTCGAGGACAGTTGTGCTTTTTCAGATCCAATGGATAAAAAATTAGAAGGTTACCTTAAGATAATGTTTATTCAACAAGGTTTTATCCTGCAGCCCCTTGCATGCATTGCTCCTGTCACTGCTGCTGCGGCATTCTGGTTTGAGTCTCTGGAAGAGGCCTTTCAGACAGCTACTCCATTGACTGAAATACTTGACAAGCTTAGAACACTTAAGCTAGCTAATTCTTTTGTTTCTGATGCCATTGTTCATTTGACTAAACTAACGGCTAAGAATTCTGGATTCACCATCCAGGCGCGTAGGGCGCTATGGCTTAAATCTTGGTCAGCTGACGTGACTTTAAAGTCTAAATTACTTAACATTCCCTTCAAGGGGCAGACCCTATTCGGGCCTGGTTTGAAGGAAATTATTGCTGACATTACTGGAGGTAAGGGTCATACCCTTCCTCAGGACAGGGCCAAATCAAGGGCCAAACAGTCTAATTTTCGTACCTTTCGAAACTTCAAGGCAGGTGCAGCATCAACTTGCTCTGCTACAAAACAAGAGGGAACTTTTGCGCAATCCAAGCTGGCCTGGAAATCTAACCAGGCCTGGAGCAAAGGCAAGCAGGCCAGAAAGCCTGCTGCTGCCTCTAAGACAGCATGAAGGAACGGCCCCCTATCCGGCAACGGATCTAGTAGGGGGCAGACTTTCTCTCTTCGCCCAGGCGTGGGCAAGAGATGTTCAGGATCCCTGGGCGTTGGAGATCATATCTCAGGGATATCTTCTGGACTTCAAAGCTTCCCCCCCACAAGGGAGATTTCACCTTTCGAGATTATCTGTAAACCAGATAAAGAAAGAGGTATTCTTACGCTGTGTGCAAGACCTCCTAATAATGGGAGTGATCCATCCAGTTCCACAGATGGAACAAGGACAGGGATTTTATTCAAATCTGTTTGTGGTTCCCAAAAAAGAGGGAACCTTCAGACCAATTTTGGATCTAAAGATCTTAAACAAATTCCTCATAGTTCCATCGTTCAAAATGGAAACTATTCGGATAATCCTACCTATGATCCAGGAGGGTCAGTACATGACCACAGTGGATTTGAAGGATGCTTACCTTCACATACCGATTCACAAAGATCATCATCGGTTCCTAAGGTTTGCCTTTCTAGACAGGCATTACCAGTTTGTGGCTCTTCCCTTCGGGTTAGCTACAGCCCCAAGAATTTTTACAAAGGTTCTGGGATCTCTTCTGGTGGTCCTAAGACCACGGGGCATAGCAGTGGCCCCTTATCTAGACGACATCCTGATACAGGCGTCAAACTTCCAAATTGCTAAATCTCATACGGACATAGTGTTGGCATTTCTGAGGTCGCATGGGTGGAAAGTGAACGAGGGAAAGAGTTCTCTATCACCCCTCACAAGTGTTTCCTTCCTAGGAACTCTGATAGATTCTGTAGAAATTAAAATTTACCTGACGGAGTCCAGAATATCAAAGCTTCTAAATTCCTGCCGTGTTCTTCACTACATTCCGCGCCCTTTGGTGGCTCAGTGCATCGAAGTTATCAGCTTAATGGTAGCGGTGATGGACATAGTGCCATTTGCGCGCCTACATCTCAGACCGCTGCAATTATGCATGCTCAGTCAGTGGAATGGGGATTACACAGATTTGTCCCCTCTGCTAAATCTGGATCAAGAGACCAGAGATTCTCTTCTCTGGTGGCTATCTCGGGTCCATCTGTCCAAAGGTATGACCTTTCGCAGGCCAGATTGGACAATTGTAACAACAGATGCCAGCCTTCTAGGTTGGGGTGCAGTCTGGAATTCCCTGAAGGCTCAGGGATCGTGGACTCAGGAGGAGAAACTCCTCCCAATAAATATTCTGGAGTTAAGAGCAATATTCAATGCTCTTCTAGCTTGGCCTCAGTTAGCAACCCTGAGGTTCATCAGATTTCAGTCGGACAACATCACGACTGTGGCTTACATCAACCATCAAGGGGGGACCAGGAGCTCCCTAGCGATGTTAGAAGTCTCCAAGATAATTCGCTGGGCAGAGACTCACTCTTGCCATCTATCAGCGATCCATATCCCAGGTGTAGAGAACTGGGAGGCGGATTTTCTAAGTCGTCAGACTTTTCATCCGGGGGAGTGGGAACTCCATCCGGAGGTGTTTGCTCAATTGGTTCATCGTTGGGGCACACCAGAATTGGATCTCATGGCATCTCGCCAGAACGCCAAGCTTCCTTGTTACGGATCCAGGTCCAGGGACCCAGAAGCGACGCTGATAGATACTCTAGCAGCACCGTGGTTCTTCAACCTGGCTTATGTGTTTCCACCGTTTCCTCTGCTCCCTCGACTGATTGCCAAAATCAAACAGGAGAGAGCATCGGTGATCTTGATCGCGCCTGCGTGGCCATGCAGGACCTGGTATGCAGACCTGGTGGACATGTCATCCTTTCCACCTTGGCCTCTGCCTCTGAGACAAGACCTTCTACTACAAGGTCCTTTCAATCATCCAAATCTAATTTCTCTGAGACTGACTGCCTGGAGATTGAACGCTTGATTTTATCAAGGCGTGGCTTCTCCGAATCAGTCATTGATACCTTAATACAGGCACGAAAGCCTGTAACCAGGAAAATCTACCATAAGATATGGCGCAAATATCTTCATTGGTGTGAATCCAAGAATTACTCATGGAGTAAGGTTAGGATTCCTAGGATATTGTCCTTTCTCCAAGAGGGTTTGGATAAAGGATTATGAGCTAGTTCTTTAAAGGGACAGATTTCTGCTCTGTCTATCCTTTTGCACAAGCGTCTGGCAGAGGTTCCAGACGTCCAGGCATTTTGTCAGGCTTTGGTTAGAATTAAGCCTGTGTTTAAACCTGTTGCTCCTCCATGGAGCTTAAACTTGGTTCTTAAGGTTCTTCAAGGAGTTTCGTTTGAACCCCTTCATTCCATTGATATCAAACTTTTATCTTGGAAAGTTCTGTTTTTGATGGCTATTTCCTCAGCTCGTAGAGTCTCTGAGTTATCAGCTTTACAATGTGATTCTCCTTATCTGATTTTCCATACAGATAAAGTAGTTCTGCATACAAAACCTGGGTTTTTACCTAAGGTAGTTTCCAACAAGAATATCAATCAAGAGATTGTTGTTCCATCATTGTGTCCTAATCCTTCTTCAAAGAAGGAACGTCTTTTACATAATTTGGACGTAGTCCGTGCTTTAAAGTTTTACTTACAAGCGACTAAAGATTTTCGTCAAACATCTTCCCTGTTTGTTGTTTACTCTGGACAGAGGAGAGGTCAAAAGGCTTCGGCAACCTCTCTTTCTTTTTGGCTTCAGAGCGTAATACGCTTAGCCTATGAGACTGCTGGACAGCAGCCCCCTGAAAGGATTACAGCTCATTCTACTAGAGCTGTGGCTTCCACCTGGGCCTTTAAAAATGAGGCTTCTGTTGAACAGATTTGCAAAGCGGCGACTTGGTCTTCGCTTCATACCTTTTCAAAATTTTACATATTTGATACCTTTGCTTCTTCGGAGGCTATTTTTGGGAGAAAGGTTCTACAGGCAGTGGTCCCTTCCGTTTAAGTACCTGCCTTGTCCCTCCCTTCATCTGTGTACTTTAGCTTTGGTATTGGTATCCCACAAGTAATGGATGATCCGTGGACTGGATACACCTAACAAGAGAAAACATAATTTATGCTTACCTGATAAATTTATTTCTCTTGTGGTGTATCCAGTCCACGGCCCGCCCTGTCCTTTTAAGGCAGGTCTAAATTATAAACTACAGTCACCACTGCACCCTATGGTTTCTCCTTTCTCGGCTAGTTTCGGTCGAATGACTGGATATGGCAGTTAGGGGAGGAGCTATATAGCAGCTCTGCTGTGGGTGATCCTCTTGCAACTTCCTGTTGGGAAGGAGAATATCCCACAAGCAATGGATGATCCGTGGACTGGATACACCACAAGAGAAATAAATTTATCAGGTAAGCATAAATTATGTTTTTATTAGGGGGCTTAGAGTAGGTGTAATTAGCTTAACATTGTTGTAATATTTTTATAATGTTTGTAAATTATTATTTTATTTTTTGCAACTTAGTTCTTTTTTTATTATTTGTACTTTAGTTAGTTTATTTAATTGTATTTATTTGTAGGTATTTTATTTAATTAATTTATTGATAGTGTAGTGTTAGGTTTAATTGTAGATAATTGTAGGTATTTTATTTAATTAATTTATTGATAGTGTAGTGTTAGGTTTAATTGTAACTTAGGTTAGGATTTATTTTACAGGTAATTTTGTAATTATTTTAACTAGGTAACTATTAAATAGTTATTAACTATTTAATAGCTATTGTACCTGGTTAAAATAAATACAAAGTTGCCTGTAAAATAAATATTAATCCTAAAATAGCTACAATATAATTATAATTTATATTGTAGCTATATTAGGGTTTATTTTACAGGTAAGTATCTAGCTTTAAATAGGATTAATTTATTTAATAAGATTTATTTTATTTTGTTAGATAAAAATTATATTTAACTTAGGGGGGTGTTAGGGTTAGGTTTAGACTTAGCTTTAGGGGTTAATACATTTATTAGAGTAGCGGCGAGGTCCGGTCGGCAGATTAGGGGTTAATACTTGAAGTTAGGTGTCGGCGATGTTAGGGAGGGAAGATTAGGGGTTAATACTATTTATTATAGGGTTATTGAGGCGGGAGTGAGGCGGATTAGGGGTTAATAACTTTATTATAGTAGCGGTGAGGTCCGGTCGGCAGATTAGGGGTTAATAATTGTAGGTAGGTGGCGGCGATGTTGGGGGCGGCAGATTAGGGGTTAATAAATATAATATAGGGGTCGGTGGTGTTAGGGGCAGCAGATTAGGGGTACATAGGGATAACGTAGGTTGCGGCGGTGTACGGAGCGGCAGATTAGGGGTTAATAATAAAATGCAGGGGTCAGCGATAGCGGGGGTGGCAGATTAGGGGTTAATAAGTGTAAGGTTAGGGGTGTTTAGACTCGGGGTTCATGTTAGGGTGTTAGGTGCAGACTTAGAAACTGTTTCCCCATAGAAAACAATGGGGCTGCATTAGGAGCTGAACGCTGCTTTTTTGCAGGTGTTAGGTTTTTTTTCAGCTCAAACTGCCCCATTGTTTCCTATGGGGATATCGTGCACGAGCACGTTTTTGAAGCTGGCCGCGTCTGTAAGCACCGCTGGTATTGAGAGTTGCAGTGGCGGTAAATATGCCTCTACGCTCCCTTTTTGGAGCCTAACGCAGCCATTCTGTGAACTCTAAATACCAGCGGTATTTAAAAGGTGCGCGGGGGAAAAAGCATGCATAGCTTACGCACCCCTTTGGCCGCAGAACTCTAAATCTAGCCGTTAGACTTTACTATAATATGTTTAATTATGTTCAGTAAAAAAAACTTACTTTTATATAACGAAAGTATAAAATATACTTTATTCATTTTGTCCCTTTTTCCTGTAATTTAACTCTGAAGATTGTGGGTTTTCTAAATTCATTTGAGTTTCTATAAATTAATGAGTGCTGCCATGTTTGATCTTCAATTTTTTGTTATCTCACTCTCCTGCCGAGATCAATTAGAAACATATATAAAACAGACAATAAAAGGAACATAAGACTATCTAGCAAGGTTTCCACACTGCCTTGTTTGCACAATCTGTATTTCATTGCCTGATCAATGTCCCTAATAGTTTTTAACAGAAGACAAAAATAAATAGAAAACTAGTTTAAATATGGTAGCACCCATTACTTTATAGGAACTAGAGTACTTCATAGAAACAAAACCTATACACTTATAGCTTCAATATTTAAAGGGACATTAAACACTGTACAACTCAATTGAAAAGCAAACTGAAATCTTTTAGGTAAAGGGAAATAAAAATAAAAAACTAAAATAATATGGTTGCATAAGTGTGAACACCCTTTTATAACTGGAGATGTAGCTGTGTTCAGAATTAAGCAATCACATTCAAAATCTTGTTAAATAGGAGTTAGTACACACTTGTCATCATTTAAAGTGCCTCTGATTAACCCCAAATAAAGTTCAGCTGTTTTTTAGTCGCATCCTACAGCAAAAGTCATGGTCCGCAGAGAGCTTCTAAAGCATCAGAGGGATCTCATTATTAAAAGGTATCAGTCAGGAGAAGGGTACAAAAGAATTTCCAAGGCATTAGATATACCATGGAACACAGGGAAGACAGTCATCATCAAGTGAAGAAAATATGGTGCATCAGTTACATTACCAAGAACTGGACGTCCCTCCAAAATTGATGAAAAGACGAGAAGAAAACTGGTCTGGGAGGCTGCCAAGAGGCCTACAGCACCATTAAAGGAGCTGCAGGAATATCTGGCAAGTACTGGCTGTGTGGTACATGTGACAACAATCGCCCGTATTCTTCATATGTCTGGGCTATGGGGTAGAGTGGCAAGACGGAAGCCTTTTCTTACAAAAAAAAAATCCAAGCCCGGCTAAATTTTGCAAAAACACATCTGAAGTTTCCCAAAAGCATGTTGAAAAAGGTGTTATAGTCTGATGAAACCAAAGTTGAACTTTTTGGCCATAATTCCAAAAGATATGTTTGGCGCAAAAACAACACTGCATATCACCAAAAGAACACCATACCCACAGCGAAGCATGGTGGTGTCAGCATCATGCTTTGGGGCTGTTTTTCTTCAGCTGGAACTGGGGCCTTAGTCAAGGTAGAGGGAATAAGGAACAGTTCCAAATACCAGACAATATTGGCACAAAACCTTCAAGCTTCTGCTAGAAAGCTGAACATGAAGAGGAACTTCATAATTCAGCATGCCAAAGACCTACAACATACATCCAAATCAACAAAGGAGTGGCTTCACCAGAAGGAGATTAAAGTTTTGGGATGGCCCAGCCAAAGCCCACACCTGAATCCAATTCAAAATCTGTGGGGTGATCTGAAAAGGGCTGTGCACAGGAGATGCCCTCGCATTCTGACAGATTTTGAGTGTTTTGCAAAGAAGAGTGGGCAAATCTTGCCAAGTCAAGATGTGCCATGCTGAAAACTCATACCCAAAAAGACTGAGTGCTGTAATAAAATCAAAAGGTGCTTCAATAAAGTATTAGTTTAAGGGTGTTCACACTTATGCAACCATATTATTTTATTTTTTTATTTTCCTTTACCTAAAAGATTTCAGTTTGTTTTTCAATTGAGTTGTACAGTTTATAGGTCACATTAAAGGTGGAAAAAGTTCTGAAATGATTTATCTTTGTCTCACTTTTTTACATCACAGAAACCTGACATTTTAACAGGGGTGTGTAGACTTTTTATATCCACTGTATATATATATATATATATATATATATATATATATAAACAATATACTTTTATTATTTATTTTGTCCCCCTTTCCTGTAATTCTATTCTGAAATTGTGAGCTTTTCACTTCCTGTTAGAAATGGAAGTGCAGAACACTGTTATATTCCACCCAGTCATTGGCTGCACACTCTAGTGACCTATTTCTAACTGTTCCTAATTGGCCACAGCATAGAAGGTAACCTAAGTTACAACATAGCAGCTCCCATTGTTTTATAGACACTAAAACTTTATACTTGTTTTGTCAATATTTAAACAGCTAATGAAACTTGAAAAAATCTACATTTTATTCTCAGACTAATCTTTGCTTGGAATGCATAATTCTATCTAGTATTTATTAAGTGATTAACGTCTCTTTAAATAACTTACGGCCAGATTACGAGTTTTGCGTTATGAGCGGCTCGGTAATAACTTGCAAGTTATTTCCACCGCTCAGCTTTAATAGCGCTGCTATTACAGGTTTGCAAAAACCTGGCGTTAGCAGGCAATATGGCAGCATTGAGCTCCATACTGCACACAAATACCAGCGCTGCTTTGAGCTGGTTTTACGTGCTTGTGCACAATTTCCCCATAGACATCAATGGGGAGAGCCGGCTAAAAAAAAGCCTAACACCTGCAATAAAGGGGCGTAAAGCTCCGTAACGCAGCCCCATTGATTCCTATGGGGAAAGAAAATGTATGTTTACCCCTAACACCCTAACATAAACCCCGAGTCTAAACACCCCTAATCTGCCGCCCCCGTCATCGCCGCCACCTACATTACACTTATAAACCCCTAATCTGCCACCCCCAACATCGCTGCCACCTACCTACACTTATTAACCCCTAATCTGCCGCCCCCAATGTCGCCGCCACCTACATAAATTTAATAACCCCTTATCTGCCGCCCCCAACATCGCCGCCACCTACATAAATTTATTAACCACTAATCTGCTGCCCCCAACGTCCCCTCCCTCTGGCCTCCCACATCACTAACACTAAATAAATATATTAACCCCTAAACCTAAGTTTAACCCTAACACCCCTAACTTTAATATAATTAAAATAAATCTAAATAAAAATTACTATCATTAACTAAATAATTCCTATTTAAAACTAAATACTTACCTATAAAATAAACCCTAAGGTAACTACAATATAACTATTAGTTACATTGTAGCTATCTTAGGTTTTATTTTTATTTCACAGCTATATTTGTATTTATTTTAACTAGGTAGACTAGTTAGTAAATAGTTATTAACTATTTACTATCTAGTTAAAATAAATACAAATTTACCTGTAAAATAAAACCTAACCTGCCTTACACTAACACCTAAAATTACACTAAAATTAAATAAATTACATTAACAAAATTCATTTATCTAAATTACAAAAAATAATAAACACTAAATTACACAAAATAAAAAAGAAATTATCAAATATTTAAACTAATTACACCTAATCTAATAGCCCTATCAAAATAAAAAAAGCTCCCCCAAAATAAAAAACGCTAGCCTACACTAAACTGTCAATAGCCCTTAAAAGGGCCTTTTGCTGGGCATTTCCCCAAAGAAATCAGCTCTTTTACCTGTAAAAAAAATACAAAAAAACACCCAACAGTAAAACCAACCACCCACACAACCAAACCCCCCAAATAAAATCCTATCTAAAAAAACCTAAGCTCCCCATTGCCCTGAAAAGGGCATTTGGATGGGCATTGCCCTTAAAAGGGCATTTAGCTCTTTTTCTGTGTCCAAACCCTAATTTAAAAATAAAACGCACCCAATAAACCCTTAATAAAACCTAAAACTAACTCCTGAAGGATGGATGTCCGGTCTTCAAAAACTGTAAGTGGATCTTCAGGGGTTAGTGTTAGGTTTTATTAAAGGTTTATTGGGTGGGTTTTATTTTTAGATTAGGGTTTGGGCACAGAAAAAGAGCTAAATGCCCTTTTAAGGGCAATGCCCATCCAAATGCCCTTTTCAGGGCAATGGGGAGCTTAGGTTTTTTAGATAGGATTTTATTTGGGGGGTTGGTGGTGTGGGTGTTGGGTTTTACTGTTGGGGGGTTGTTTGTATTCTTTTTTTACAGGTAAAAGAGCTGATTTCTTTGGGGCAATGCCCCGCAAAAGGCCCTTTTAAGGGCTATTGGCAGTTTAGTTTAGGTTAGGTTTTTTTTTATTTTGGGGGGGCTTTTTTATTTGATAGGGCTATTAGATTAGGTGTAATTAGTTTAAATATTTGATCATTTCTTTTTTATTTTGTGTAATTTAGTGTTTTGTTTTGTTTTGTAATTTAGTTAATTGTATTTAATTAATGTAATTTATTTAATTTTAGTGTAATTTTAGGTGTAAGTGTGAGGCAGATTAAGTTTTATTTTACAGGTAAATTTGTATTTATTTTAACTAGGTAGTTATCAAATAGTTAATAACTATTTACTAACTAGTCTACCTAGTTAAAATAAATACAAACTTATCTGTGAAATAAAAATAAAACCTAAGCTAGATACAATATAACTATTAGTTATATTGTATCAAGCTTAGGGTTTATTTTATAGGTAAGTATTTAGTTTTAAATAGGAATTATTTAGTTAATGATAGTAATTTTTATTTAGATTTATTTTAATTATATTAAAGTTAGGGGTGTTAGGGTTAGACTTAGGGTTAGGGTTAGGTTTAGGGGTTAATAACTTTAGTATAGTGGCGGCGGTGATGTTGGGGGCGGCAGATTAGAGGTTAATAATATTTAACTAATGTTTACGATGCGGGAGTGCGGCAGATTAGGGGTTAATAATTTTATTATAGTGGCGGCGATGCGGGAGGGCCTTGGTTTAGGGGTTAATAGGTAGTTTATGGGTGTTAGTGTACTTTGTAACACTTTAGTTATGAGTTTTATGCTACAGCTTTGTAACGTAAAACCCATAACTACTGACTTTAGATGGCGGTGCGTATCTCGATGGTATAGGCTGTACCGCTCACTTTTTGGCCTCCCAGGCAAAACTCGTAATACCGGCGCTATGGAAGTCCCATTGAAAAAGGACTTTTTGAAAGGTGCGGTAGTTACGTTGCGTTACGGCCAAAAATGTGTGCGGTACAGCTATACCTGCAAGACTCGTAATAGCAGCGGTAGTGACAAAGCAGCGTTATGAAGCTTTTTCACTCATAACGCAAAACTGGTAATCTAGCCATAATATAGGGCTACATTATGAGTGGAGTGCTATTTTACGCTCCTTCTTGCAGGTTAACTTCGCTAGATCCAGGATTTTTGCACATGTTGGGTTGTGCTCGTATTACAACCCAACCATGTTTATCCAAGAGTCCTAAACCTGACATGAAATATTTCTATATACAGGTATATATATATATATATATATATATATATATATATATATATATATATATACAGGGAGTGCAGAATTATTAGGCAAATGAGTATTTTGACCACATCATCCTCTTTATGCATGTTGTCTTACTCCAAGCTGTATAGGCTCGAAAGCCTACTACCAATTAAGCATATTAGGTGATGTGCATCTCTGTAATGAGAAGGGGTGTGGTCTAATGACATCAACACCCTATATCAGGTGTGCATAATTATTAGGCAACTTCCTTTCCTTTGGCAAAATGGGTCAAAAGAAGGACTTGACAGGCTCAGAAAAGTCAAAAATAGTGAGATATCTTGCAGAGGGATGCAGCACTCTTAAAATTGCAAAGCTTCTGAAGCATGATCATCGAATAATCAAGCGTTTCATTCAAAATAGTCATCAGGGTCGCAAGAAGCGTGTGGAAAAACCAAGGCGCAAAATAACTGCCCATGAACTGAGAAAAGTCAAGCGTGCAGCTGCTAAGATGCCACTTGCCACTAGTTTGGCCATATTTCAGAGCTGCAACATCACTGGAGTGCCCAAAAGCACAAGGTGTGAAATACTCAGAGACATGGCCAAGGTAAGAAAGGCTGAAAGACGACCACCACTGAACAAGACACACAAGCTGAAACGTCAAGACTGGGCCAAGAAATATCTCAAGACTGATTTTTCTAAGGTTTTATGGACTGATGAAATGAGAGTGAGTCTTGATGGGCCAGATGGATGGGCCCGTGGCTGGATTGGTAAAGGGCAGAGAGCTCCAGTCCGACTCAGACGCCAGCAAGGTGGAGGTGGAGTACTGGTTTGGGCTGGTATCATCAAAGATGAGCTTGTGGGGCCTTTTCGGGTTGAGGATGGAGTCAAGCTCAACTCCCAGTCCTACTGCCAGTTTCTGGAAGACACCTTCTTCAAGCAGTGGTACAGGAAGAAGTCTGCATCCTTCAAGAAAAACATGATTTTCATGCAGGACAATGCTCCATCACACGCGTCCAAGTACTCCACAGCGTGGCTGGCAAGAAAGGGTATAAAAGAAGAAAATCTAATGACATGGCCTCCTTGTTCACCTGATCTGAACCCCATTGAGAACCTGTGGTCCATCATCAAATGTGAGATTTACAAGGAGGGAAAACAGTACACCTCTCTGAACAGTGTCTGGCAGGCTGTGGTTGCTGCTGCACGCAATGTTGATGGTGAACAGATCAAAACACTGACAGAATCCATGGATGGCAGGCTTTTGAGTGTCCTTGCAAAGAAAGGTGGCTATATTGGTCACTGATTTGTTTTTGTTTTGTTTTTGAATGTCAGAAATGTATATTTGTGAATGTTGAGATGTTATATTGGTTTCACTGGTAAAAATAAATAATTGAAATGGGTATATATTTGTTTTTTGTTAAGTTGCCTAATAATTATGCACAGTAATATTCACCTGCACACACAGATATCCCCCTAAAATAGCTAAAACTAAAAACAAACTATATATTTTTTGGTAAAATATATAATATAGATAGATATAGATAGATAGATAGATATTTAAAAATACTTAGAACATATTCCCCTATGTAAAGAAAATTGGAATTTGAAATATTTACAGTAAATGCTCAGTTAAAACCATTATTAAATATTAATATTGAATAAAAATGATTTTTCATGTTTTCAGTTATCTAACTGCAAAGGGCTTCAATGCACACATGAGGAATAGGGGTGGACCGAGCGCAAATGGGATAACCTTAAGCTCACTCTCAGAAAAGTCCCCTAGCAGACTCCAAATAACAGATAATAACGAGAGTGAGAGAGTAAGCGCTAAGTAGCTTAAAAGGCTAGAGAGCTAAAAGTATGACAATTTATTAAGGCGGTTCTTAATCATATGACAGTATATAGTTTAAAACATATAAAATACGATAAGACTAAAATCTGCATGGATCCATGTTAAAATGCTAAGCCAAGAGTTAAAATATGTAGTATCGGTGTATTGTGTGACATCAGATAAACATGTGACAGTAGAACATTCAGATATACATGTGACAATGAAAACAGTCGAAAATCACTAGTGGTGCTAAATTGAACACACAAATTGAAACTAAAATAAATCCAAGATAAAGTCCAAAAAGTTCAAATTAAGTTCAGTGGAGCTGGTGTGTGATCTATCCTCCTTCAAAGTGTCGTGGTGATGTGCAGAGTGAGAGTGAAATACTCCAAAAATGTGTACTCCAAAATTCAGAAAGTAAAAAATCCAAAAATATGTATTTCAAAATTCCAAAGATTAAAATACAAAATGGTGAATAATGTGCCCATCAAAACACAAATAAGAACAAAATTAGAGATATGGTCAACAGAACTGACGAAAAAAACAACAAAAATACTCCAAAAAATACTCCAAGAGATAAAAAGTAAAATAAAAAAATAAAAATAAAAAATTTTTTTTATTAAATTCACCTGAAAAAAAAAGAGAAAAACAATAGTGCAATACCGTTTGTACACAGTGTATAATGTACACACACATACACACACATATATATATTATATATATATATATATATATATATATATATACAGTCGTATGCAAAAGTTTAGGCACCCCTGACAATTTTCATGATTTTCATTTATAAATAATTGGGTGTTTGGATCAGCAATTTCATTTTGATCTATCAAATAACTGAAGGACACAATAATAATTCAGTAGTGAAATGAGGTTTATTGGATTAACAGAAAATGTGCAATATGCATCAAAACGAAATTAGACAGGTGCATAAATTTGGACACCCCAACAGAAATATTGCATCAATATTTAGTAGAGCCTCCTTTAGCAGAAATAACAGCCTCTAGACGCTTCCTATAGCCTGTAATGAGTGTCTGGATTCTGGATGAAGGTATTTCTCTTGTAAGGTGTATCCAGTCCACGGATCATCCATTACTTGTGGGATATTCTCATTCCCTACAGGAAGTTGCAAGAGGACACCCACAGCAGAGCTGTAATATAGCTCCTCCCCTAACTGTCATACCCAGTCATTCTCTTGCAACTCTCAACAAGCAAGGTCGTTGTAGGAGAGAGTGGTTAAATATAGTTAGTTTATTTTCTTCAATCAAAAGTTTGTTATTTTTAAATAGTACCGGAGTTGTGCTATTTTATCTCAGGCAGTAAATAGAAGAAGAATCTGCCTGAGGTTTCTATGATCTTAGCAGGTTGTAAGTAAGATCCATTGCTGTTCTCATATATGTCTGAGGGGATTACACAGATGAGGTAACTTCAGCGAGAGAATGGCGTGCAGTTTATTCTGCTATCAGGTATGTGCAGTTATAATTTTTTCTAGAGATGGAAAACACTAGAAAATGCTGCTGATACCGGATTAATGTAAGTTAAGCCTGAATACAGTGAATTAATAACGACTGGTATCATGCTTACTCCCAGGGGTAATACCCTTATGATATTGCAATATAAAACGTTTGCTGGCATGTTTAATCGTTTTTATATATGCTTTGGTGATAAAACTTTATTGGGGCCTAGTTTTTTCCACATGGCTGGCTTAAATTTTGACTAGAAACAGTTTACTGAGGCTTTCCACTGTTATAGTATAAAAGTTACAGTTGGTGCAGTTAAAATTACAAACTGTGACATCCAGCTTCCCTCAGGAGTCCCCTGTATGCTATAGGACATCTCTAAAGGGCTCAAAGGCTTTCCAAAGTCGTTTATTGGGGAAGGTAGGACCACAGCTTGCTGTGGCAGTTGGTTGTGACTGTTAAAAAACGTCTATTTCGTTTTTTTGATCCGTTTTTTTAACTAAGGGGTTAATCATCCATTTGCAAGTGGATGCAATGCTCTGCTAGCCTATTACATACACTGTACAAATTTCGTTTGATTTACTGCATTTTTTCACTGTTTTTCAAATTCTGACAAAATTTGTTTCTCTTAAAGGCACAGTACCGTTTTTTATATTTGCTTGTTAACTTGATTTAAAGTGTTTTCCAAGCTTGCTAGTCTCATTGCTAGTCTGTATAAACATGTCTGACATAGAAGAAACTCCTTGTTCATTATGTTTAAAAGCCATGGTGGAACCCCCTCTTAGAATGTGTACCAAATGTACTGATTTCATTTTATGCAATAAAGATCATATTCTGTTTTTAAAATATTATCACCAGAGGAATCTGACGAGGGGAAAGTTATGCCGACTTACTCTCCCCACGTGTCAGACCCTTTGACTCCCGCCCAAGGGACTCACGCTCAAATGGCGCCAAGTACATCTAGGGCACCCATAGCGTTTACTTTACAAGACATGGCGGCAGTCATGGATAATACACTGTCAGCGGTATTAGCCAGACTACCTGAACTTAGAGGTTAGTGAGATAGCTCTGGGGTGAGACAAAATGCAGAGCATACTGACGCTTTAAGAACCATGTCTGATACTGCCTCACAATATGCAGAAGCTGAGAAAGGAGAGCTTCAGTCAGTGGGTGATGTTAATGACTCAGGAAAGATACCTGATTCTAATATTTCTACATTTAAATTTAAGCTTGAACACCTCCGCGTGTTGCTTAGGGAGGTTTTAGCTGCTCTGAATGACTGTGATACCATTGCAGTGCCAGAGAAATTGTGTAGACTGGATAAATGCTTTGCAGTGCCGGTGTGTACTGATGTTTTTCCAATACCTAAAAGGTTTACAGAAATTATTAATAAGGAATGGGATAGACCAGGTGTGCCGTTCTCTTCCCCTCCTATTTTTAGAAAAATGTTTTTCAATAGACGCCACCACACGGGACTTATGGCAGACAGTCCCTAAGGTGGAGGGAGCAGTTTCTACTCTAGCAAAGCGTACTACTATCCCTGTCGAGGACAGTTGTGCTTTTTTAGATCCAATGGATAAAAAATTAGAAGGTTACCTTAAGAAAATATTTATTCAACAAGGTTTTATCCTACAGCCCATTGCATGCATTGCCCCTGTCACTGCTGCTGCGGCGTACTGGTTTGAGTCTCTGGAAGAGGCTTTACAGGTAGCAATTCCATTGGATGACATACTTGGCAAACTTAGAGCACTTAAGCTAGCCAATTATTTTATTTCTGATGCCATTGTTCATTTGAATAAACTAACGGCTAAGAATTCTGGTTTTGCTATACAGGCGCGCAGAGCGCTATGGCTTAAATCATGGTCAGCTGACGTGACTTTAAAATCTAAGCTACTTAACATTCCCTTCAAGGGGCAGACCCTATTCGGGCCTGGTTTGAAGGAGATTATTGCTGATATCACGGGAGGAAAAGGTCGTGCTTTTCCTCAGGACAGGTCCAAATCTAGGGCCAAACAGTCTAATTTTCGTGCCTTTCGAAACTTCAAGGCAGGTGCGGCATCAACTTCCTCTAATAATAAACAAGAGGGAACTTTTGCTCAATCCAAGACGGTCTGGAGACCAAACCAGACCTGGAAAAAAGGTAAGCAGGTCAAAAAGCCTGCTGCTGCCTCTAAGACAGCATGAAGGAACGACCCCCTATCCGGTAACGGATCTAGTAGGGGGCAGACTTTCACTCTTCGCCCAGGCGTGGGCAAGAGATGTTCAGAATCCCTGGGCATTGGAAATTATATCCCAGGGATATCTTCTGGACTTAAAAGCTTCCCCCCCAAAAGGGAGATTTCACCTTTCACAATTATCTGCAAACCAGATAAAGAGAGAGGCATTCTTACACTGTGTACGAGACCTCCTAGTTATGGGAGTGATCCATCCAGTTCCAAAGGAGGAACAGGAACAGGGTTTTTACTCAAATCTGTTTGTGGTTCCCAAAAAAGAGGGAACCTTCAGACAGATTTTGGATCTAAAGATCTTAAACAAATTCCTCAAAGTTCCGTCATTCAAGATGGAAACTATTCGTACCATCCTACCACTGATCCAGGAGGGTCAATATATGACTACAGTGGATCTAAAGGATGCTTATCTTCACATTCCGATACACAAAGATCATCATCGGTTTCTCAGGTTTGCCTTTCAAGACAGGCATTACCAGTTGTAGCTCTTCCCTTTGGATTAGCTACAGCCCCAAGAATCTTTACAAAGGTTCTAGGGTCGCTTTTGGCGGTCCTAAGGCCGCGGGGCATAGCAGTAGCCCCTTATTTAGACGACATCCTGATACAGGCGTCAAACTTCCAAATTGCCAAGTCTCATACGGACGTAGTACTGGCATTTCTGAGGTCGCATGGGTGGAAAGTGAACGAGGAAAAGTGTTCTCTATCCCCACTCACAAGAGTTTCCTTTCTAGGGACTCTGATAGATTCTGTAGAAATGAAAATTTACCTTGACGGAGTCCAGGTTATCAAAGCTTCTAAATTCCTGCCGGGTTCTTCATTCCATTCCGCACCCTTCGGTGGTTCAGTGTATGGAAGTAATCGGCTTAATGGTAGCGGCAATGGACATAGTGCCGTTTGCACGCTTACATCTCAGACCGCTGCAACTATGCAGGCTCAGTCAGTGGAGCGGGGATTACACATATTTGGCCCCTCAACTGAATCTGGACCAAGAGACCAGGGATCCTCTTCCCTGGTGGCTATCTCGGGTCCATCTGTCCAAAGGTATGACCTTCGCAGGCCAGATTGGACTATTGTAACAACAAATGCCAGCCTTCTAGGTTGGGGTGCAGTTTGGAACTCCCTGAAGGCTCAGGGATCATGGACTCAGGAGGAGTCTCTCCTTCCAATAAATATTCTGGAACTAAGAGCGATATTCAAGGCTCTTCAGGTTTGGCCTCAGTTAGCAACTCTGAGGTACATCAGATTTCAGTCGGTCAACATCACGACTGTAGTTTACATCAACCATCGAGGGGGAACAAGAAGTTCCCTAGAGATGTTAGAAGTTTCAAAAATAATTCACTGGGCAGAGATTCACTCTTGCCACCTATCAGCTATCCATATCCCAGGTGTAGAGCACTGGGAGGCGGATTTTCTAAGTCGTCAGACTTTTCATCCGGGAGAGTGGGAACTCCATCCGGAGGTATTTGCACAACTGATTCTCCATTGGGGCAAACCAGAACTGGATCTCATGGCGTCTCGCCAGAACGCCAAGCTTCCGTGTTACGGATCCAGGTCCAGGGATCCCAAGGTGACACTGATAGATACTCTAGCAGCGCCCTGGTCTTTCAACCTGGCTTATGTGTTTCCACCGTTTCCTCTGCTCCCTCGACTGATTGCCAAGATCAAGCAGGAGAGAGCATCAGTGATTCTGATAGCACCTGCATGGCCACGCAGGACCTGGTATGCAGATCTAGTGGACATGTCATCCTTTCCACCATGGTCTCTGCCTCTGAGACAGGACCTTCTACTTCAGGGTCCTTTCAACCATCCAAATTTAATTTCTCTGAGGCTGACTGCCTGGAGATTGAACGCTTGATTTTATCAAAGCGTGGCTTCTCCGAGTCAGTTATTGATACCTTAATACAGACACGAAAGCCTGTCACCAGGAAAATTTACCATAAGGTATGGCGTAGATATCTTTATTGGTGTGAATCCAAGGGTTACTCATGGAGTAAGGTCAGGATTCCTAGGATTTTATCTTTTCTCCAACAAGGTTTGGAAAAAGGATTGTCAGCTAGTTTCTTAAAGGGACAGATTTTTGCTCTGTCTATTCTTTTGCACTAGCGTCTGGCAGATGTTCCAGACGTTCAGGCATTTTGCCAGGCTTTAGTTAGAATCAAGCCTGTGTTTAAACCTGATGCTCCACCATGGAGCTTAAACTTGGTTCTTAAGGTTCTTCAAGGAGTTCCGTTTGAACCTCTTCATTCCATAGATATCAAACTTTTATCTTGGAAAGTTCTTTTTTTTTGGTAGCTATTTCCTCGGCTCGTAGAGTCTCTGAGCTATCTGCCTTACAATGTGATTATCCTTATCTGATTTTTCATACGGATAAGGTAGTCCTGCGTACCAAACCTGGGTTCTTACCTAAGGTGGTATCTAACAAGAATATCAATCAAGAGATTGTGGCTCCATCCTTGTGTTACACAATCTGGACGTGGTCCGTGCTTTAAAGTTTTACTTACAAGCTACTAAAGATTTTCGTCAAACATCTGCTTTGTTTGTTGTCTACTCTGGACAGAGGAGAGGTCAAAAGGCTTTGGCAAGAAGCTTAATCCGCTTAGCCTATGAGACTGCTGGACAGCAGCCTCCTGAAAGGATTACAGCTCATTCCACTAGAGCTGTGGCTTCCACTTGGGCCTTTAAAAATGAGGCTTCTGTTGAACAGATTTGCAAGGCGGCGACTTGGTCTTCGCTTCATACTTTTTCAAAATTTTACAAATTTGATACTTTTGCTTCTTCGGAGGCCATATTTGGGAGAAAGGTTTTACAGGCAGTGGTTCCTTCCATTTAAGTTCCTGCCTTGTCCCTCCCTTCATCCGTGTACTTTAGCTTTGGTATTGGTATCCCACAAATAATGGATGATCCGTGGACTGGATACACCTTACAAGAGAAAACACAATTTATGCTTACCTGATAAATTTATTTCTCTTGTGGTGTATCCAGTCCACGGCCCGCCCTGTCATTTTAAGGCAGGTAATTTTTAAATTTAAACTACAGTAACCACTACACCCTATGGTTCCTCCTTTCTCGGCTTGTTTTCGGTCGAATGACTGGCTATGACAGTTAGGGGAGGAGCTATAGTACAGCTCTGCTGTGGGTGTCCTCTTGCAACTTCCTGTAGGGAATGAGAATATCCCACAAGTAATGGATGATCCGTGGTCTGGATACACCACAAGAGAAATAAATTTATCAGGTAAGCATAAATTGTGTTTTTGGACCATTCCTTCTTGCAAAACATCTCCAGTTCAGGTAGGTTTGATGGTTGCCGAGCATGGACAGCCCGCTTCAAATCACCCCACAGATTTTCTATGATATTCAAGTCTGGGGACTGGGATGGCCATTCCAGAACATTGTACTTGTTCCTTTGCATAAATGCCAGAGTAGATTTTGAGCAGTGTTTTGGGTCGTTGTCTTGTTGAAATATCCAGCTCCAGCGTAACTTCAACTTTGTGACTGATTCCTCAACATTATTCTCAAGTATCTGCTGATATTGAGTGGAATCCATGCAACCCTCAACTTTAACAAGATTCCCAGTACCGGCACTGGCCATACAGCCCCACAGCATGATGGAACATCCACAAAATTTTACTGTGGCTAGCAATTGTTTGTCTTGGAAAGCTGTGTTCTTTTGCTGCCATGCATAAAGCCCCTTGTTTTGACCAAATAACTCAATCTTTGCTTCATCAGTCCACAGCACCTTCTTCCAAAATGAAGCTGGCTTGTCCAAATGTGCGTTTGCATACCTCAAGCGACTCTGTTTGTGAGGTGTGTACAGAAAAGGCTTCTTCCGCATCACTCTCCCATATGCTGAATTGTTGAATGATGCACAGTGACACCATCTGCAACAAGATGATGTTGTAGGTCTTTGAAGGTGGTCTGTGGACTGTTTTTGACCATTCTCACCATCCTTTGCCTCTCCGATATTTTATTTCTGGCCTTAACAAAAACTGTGCCTGTGGTCTTCCATTTCCTCACTATGTTCCTCACAATGGACACTGACAGCTTAAATCTCTGCGATAGCTTTTTGTAGCCTTCCACTAAACCATAATGTTGAACAATCTTTGTTTTCAGGTCATTTGAGAGTTGTTTTGAGGCCCCCATGTTGCCACTCTTCAGAGGAGAGTCAAAGAGAACAACAACTTGCAATTGGGCACCTCAAATACCTTTTCTCATGATTGGATGCACCTGTCTATGAAGTTCAAGGCTTAATGGGCTCACCAAACCAATTGTGTGTGCCAATTAATCAGTGCTAGGCAGTTACAGGTATTCAAATTAACAAAATGCCCAAATGTATGCACCTGTCTAATTTCATTTTGATGCATATTGCACATTTTCTTTTAATCCAATAAACCTCATTTCACTACTGAAATATTACTGTGTCCTTCAGTTATTTGATAGATCAAAATGAAATTGCTGATTCAAACACCCAATTATTTATAAATGAAAATCATGGAAATTGTCAGGGGTGCCTAAACGTTTGCATACGATTATATATATATAAATATATATGTGTGTGTGTGTACATATTTATTTAGACGTGCATGTATATGTATCTTAAAGCCCTTTGCAGCCCTTTTTTTTTAAACACCTTATAGCATATATTTTTGAGCCCTTATAACTTTTTTATTATTTTTTTAACTAATTTTTATCAGTGTTTATATGGGCGTAAACTGTACTTTTATATGTATTTATGTTGTTTTATGTAACTTTTTATTCTTCCCATACCCTTGACGCGAGCTCTCAAGTCGAGCTAACCTGACGCGCGTTAAAATCGATTGCGTTTGGGCGAATGCATTTACTTTCAACTTGTAATATTCGCTATTTCTGTCACACACAAAAAAGCCAAAAAAATATTGCCTGGGTGCTACAGTTAATGAGCCACTTGTAATAATTGTAAAAAAATACATCTACGTATTATTCTAAGGCTAATAATTGCCTTTAATACATCATAATTTCTAGCATTTTTTAAGGGCTAGACTACAAGTGGTGCAGTATTTTTTTTTTCGCGATTGCAAAAACTTTGCTAGAGTTAAGCAAAAGTTGGGTTGTGTTTGCATTACAAGTATAAAAAAAAAAAATTGTGCTAGCGGTAACCTAAATCGCTCTTAAAGTTGAAAATCTATGCACCTGTCTAATTTCATTTTGATGCATATTGCACATTTTCTGTTAATCCAATAAACCTCATTTCACTACTGAAATATTACTGTGTCCTTCAGTTATTTGATAGATCAAAATGAAATTGCTGATTCAAACACCCAATTATTTATAAATGAAAATCATGGAAATATGTACACACACATATATATATATATATATGTGTGTATATATATACTGTATATATATATATATATATATATATATATGTGTGTGTGTGTGTACATATTTATTTAGACGTGCATGTATATGTATCTTAAAGCCCTTTGCAGCCCTTTTTTTTTAAACACCTTATAGCATATATCTTTGAGCCCTTATAACTTTTTTATTATTTTTTTAACTAATTTTTATCAGTGTTTATATGGGCGTAAACTGTACTTTTACATGTATTTATGTTGTTTTCTGCAACTTTTTATTCTTCCCATACCCTTGACGCGAGCTCTTAAGTCGAGCTAACCTGACGCGCGTTAAAATCGATTGCGTTTGGGCGAATGCATTTACTTTCAACTTGTAATATGCGCTATTTCTGTCACACACAAAAAAGCCAAAAAAATATTGCCTGGGTGTTACAGTTAATGAGCCACTCGTAGTAATTGTAAAAAAATACATCTACGTATTATTCTAAGGCTAATAATTGCCTTTAATACATCATAATTTCTAGAATTTTTTAGGGGCTAGATTACAAGTGGTGCAGTATTATTTTTTTCGCGATTGCAAAAACTTTGCTAGAGTTAAGCTTTTTGTACTAGTTGGGTTGTGTTTGTATTACAAGTATAAAAAAAAAATTGTGCTAGCGGTAACCTAAATCGCTCTCAAAGTTGAAAATCGCAATCAAAGTTTTGCATTCCCCCATAGAAGTCAATGGAGAAAAAAAAACTTACACCCACTCTCTCGCGCAAACCCTATAGCATTTTCACATTTGCGCTAAACCAACATGAAAATATAAATATTTCATATTTCGAGCTTCTTAATATAACGAAATATCTTCTATTTATTCATAAATAAATATGTCTGCATATATCTGATGGTTTTTTAAAGAAATATATATTTATATCTATATAAATAGATGATTATATATATAAATAGATGATTACTTATATATATATATATATATATTATATATATATAGGAATATCTATTTAAAAATACTTAAAACATAATCTTCTATGTGTAGAACATTGGAATGTGGAACTTTGAATTACAGGAAGTTAGAGAACAGCCATGATGAATAATTAATTACCAGTTTAAAAAGAAAACAATAGATCATTTTAGTTCAGTTTATTTATTTACCCATTTGTACATTTTAATTATGCAGTTTGCTAATTTACAGTAAATGCAGGTTATGAACGAATAAACAGAGTTCCTTAAATGCAGTTCTGAGATTTAAGTATACTTCCCCTTTGTTTCACCTGAAATAAGCCAACGATTGTGTCATTCATTTTTTAGTAATGAAAAGAGGAAGGCAATATAATTGTGTTAGAAAGAAAAAGACAATTGGTTAACAGTATTCAATTCTAGGTTCAGTGAGTAGTGAATGATTTTCCCTTTTTAATTTCTTGGATTGGTAACAAAAGCACAACACATTGAAAATTAGGAAGTCCTGGTAAAATAAAATTTGTGGTTATAAAAATTAAACTTTAATGATTGAAATAAACTACAATAAATAAAAAGTTACTTAGCTTGTTACCCCACTACTTAGTATCTTCCTCTGAGTCACTTATTTCCTAGCAGACTCCATAATACCTAAGATTGCTTGAAATATAACCTATACTGATCACTACTATGGTGACAGAATATACTTAAGCTACTATCCTCATGCTTCAAAGTTGTAAATGCACTGATATTACATGTAGATCTTGTCTTAATTAAATTTCTAGAGGTGGTAGATCTTAAGGAGTATCACAATGCTAACACACACAAACGGTTATACCAATGAATGGACACAAAATAAACATGCTATCAACCTAACAACACATTAATACTAATGGCAAGCCTTCATCATGTTAGCGGAGAACACAGCCAGCTCACAGAAAGGGTAGACAGTTGTCGGTCGCTGTGATAGCCCACAAGAGTTCACACAGTCGCAAAGCTCAGTGTACCAGCTATAGACTCATGTGCACAATATTTCCAATTTAAGAGAGTCGCATCAGACCCCAATGATATTAATCTCTAAGTATCACTTATCTCCGAAGTGCTACCTGCGGCCAAGGTGGCACGTCCTTAGTCTTTATATTCAGAGATAACCTGTATTGTGGACTATAATTAGTTTCATATTGACTGACATATGCACAGAGTTCCTTATTATTTCAATCACCCAGGGATTGAATGTATAGACTCAGAGTTACAACAGACACATCTCTCACTATACACATCTAAATACCTGTTAATTTGGTAGATATTTCTACATGCCATTTATGGTATATTATTCCTTCTCTAAAAATCACTTCTACATTCTACAACACCCAATGCGACTAGGTTGATTACTAAGATTAACAAGATGGTTCCCCTTAACAATGAGGTCATCAACGCTCTGACGTCACACACGCACGTACTCGAACTATTCCATCCTGACAGGAGAGCCCACGAGAGACTTTGGCACCTACCTCGTTTGGGGCTGCTACCATCTATCTCCCAGTCCGGATTGGTAATATGCTCACGGCACGGCTTAGAGTAGTTGCATATGTTCTTTTTTTGAATGCCTGATTATCATCATTATCTTGTAAGTGTGATTTTAGCAAGCGCTATCACTGTTTAAATAAAATTGTTACTCTTAGATGGGATGCGCTGTCTTTCTTTTTTTCAGCTCTATCTACTTGGGTCACTTTGACACGGAAGTTTCCTAGAAATAACAGCTGCTCCTGCTTTCCATACTCCAGGCAAGATACGATCCGAAAGACAGTTGCATAAGATTCTGAGTTCATACGGCTAGAATCTACTGACTTTTTCACTACCTATGAACAAAAACGAAAATCTGGAAACAATCTACTGACACGGTACTGTGCCATTTTCACTGTGCACATTTTATATCATATCATCTCATGGCTTATTTCATTATTTCCTGAATCATCAGCTACATCTGCATATCATTTGACCAAGACTGTCATTTTATACTTTGACTTGGGAAGCGCTGAATACCTTTTGTTTGTTTGCTTTCATGTTTCCTGTCTCTGATTCATAAGCGATTCCCATTTTCAGCTTGTTTAGGTTTATCATTTTATTATTTTTTATACTTTCTAATTGTTTTATTATTGTTCAATTTTAGCCTCCTCTGTTTTATTCCCCACTTGTGCTGCTAAATAGGTTTATTTATTATTTTTTTTATATCTATATATAAAGATTCTTATAGATATTTTTATATATTATATACCTGTTACGGGACAGAATATATAACCTTGGGACAATGAGCGTTCCAGCTACTAACACTATGATTAATGACTGTGATAATCATTTTGGGGACTCCAATTCCAGACATCCTAGAAATAGATCACATGACCTTTTAAATATAGTGACTACAGAATGTGCAGCTGAGCAAGCAGATCCCTCTGAATTATTTAAAGACCTGGAAAAATTATTGACTAACGACACCAAAGAATGGCAAGATTTGATTTTACTAGACAATTATGTCCTACACAATATAGTCCCAAGAGGTCTTAGGATTTTTAAATACCCCGCTTTCGACTTGGAAGAGGTCGAATTTAGTACAGACTGGGACAAAGCTCTAACTGACTGCTCTATGGTGCTTATAAAAATTCTAATAAGATATAGAGAATATAAGCTTAAGAAGGTGAGCCTAGCAATAGATACAATACTACCTAAGATACAGCCCTTCAGTAAAGAAGAGAAGTGGAAAAACCTTAATGAGAATATTCAGAAACGAAATGAGAAACTCAATAAAGAACTCGAAATAAATAAATATAAAAAACTGTGCAGGGACATGGAGGATTATAAATTAGATAGAGTTTACACATACAAAAATCACTAAACAATAAGAATAATAATAACAAATCAAACTCTATTAATGTCAATCCCCAAATTAACAGGAACGACAATTACAAGAATAATAGACAACATATCTTATTGAACAAAGATAGGTTACCCATACCCCTAGACAAAGGAGTACATGACAATAGAGGAGGGGTTATTTCTAGCAATAGAACGAATGAGAATCAAACACGAGTCCCCCAGAATAACTATTTGGAACCCCACAAAATTTTTCATCCAAGACATGATTCAACTAGTACTAATAGAGTACCTAGAGGTCAGGTTCATCATAACTCATATCATCCATATAATAGGGTTAATCAATTTTCAGACCGCATCCATACAGACACTGCCTCTAGGAGGGTACAATCAGAATCTTTCAATAAACATAATGCTTATGTCCACAATAGACATGAACATCATTCACACCAGAGAGAACATGATACACATTGGGACCAACAGGGAGCAAGACCAAGAGTCCCACATTACAATCACCATGATAGAAATCCCAACCAATATCACAATAATAATCAACATGAACAACATTTTTTAGGGAGAGAGAGGGACACTCCCCCCTTAATAGACCACCAAATATATCAGAGAACAAGGGAGAAAGCAGATATCCCAAATCTAGCTCAAAATAAAAAAAGAAAAAGAAAAAGCGAGGAACAAGAGCAGGAAGAAAACTACAGGCAATAAAAACCAAGAGGGAACAAAATAAGATCAACAGAGATAATATTTACAATTTATCGGATAGAAAATTAGAGACATGTGAAGCCAATCTTTTGGCCAAAGGACTGAATTATGCCCCCAAAGTGGGTCCTAATAAGTTTCAAACTTATATTGATATACAGCAATACATTAGGAAACTCACATTGAAACGCTATTTCATTAAAAATCCACCACATTCTAGCAATACAACACAGTATGGAACATCTAACAAAATAGAGCCGGATCAAACAACCAATCCAATTCCCTTCTTGGGATCAAATAGCAGTCCTACTAACACACCCCCACTTGTAAGTTCTTCTATGCCCCACACAGATATTTTCCCTGAGCCAGATTTGGAATGGAGTATACATGAAGATAAGGATAAGATTATTACAACAAATTTTAAAAGAAAATCTTCCTTCTATCCGGTAGGTGCACAAGGTGAATTTATCAGTATTTTTAACAAGCTAGTTAATGAAGATTTTTCTAAATTATGGGAACACAACAAGTGGGTCAATAAATTTAATGATAATCTTACCCGTGAGGAAAGATATACCCTTTCAAAACTTAAATCAGACACTAATATTGTAATAAGGGCCGCAGACAAAGGGAACGGGGTGGTCATTCAAAACAGATTACTAAGATTAACAAGATAGTTCCCCTTAACAATGAGGTCATCAACGCTCTGACGTCACGCGCGCACGTACTCGAACTATTCCATCCTGACAGGAGAGCCCATGAGAGACTTTGGCGCCTACCTCGTTTGGGGCTGCTACCATCTATCTCCCAGTCCGGATTGGTAATATGCTCACGGCACGGCTCAGAGCAGTTGCATATGTTCTTTTTTGAATGCCTGATTATCATCATTATCTTGTAAGTGTGATTTTAGCAAGCGCTATCACTGTTTAAATAAAATTGTTATTCTTAGATGGGATGCGCTGTCTTTGTTTTTTTCAGCTGCCCTTAACAATGAACACACTAGCAACGACCAGATATTTACACTTGATGTTTTCATATTGTACTCTAGTGGAAGGCTCCTTCACTGTTGTTACCACTATGCGTATATTACAGTAAAGACAAAAAATTTGGTTTTTCAGTTGAGATCCAAAAGTGGACTCCTTAGTTGATACTTAGCTCCATTAACTTGTTTATATAGATTAGAGGTCCAAAAAAGGCCTCACCTATCATTCTGGAGGTATATAGCATATTTGGCATACTATCTATATATTGTGCCCTTTTCTTTTCATCTCTATTGGGAATGCATATCACCAACCTACAATATTATGTCCTATATTGTCTGTATTCCAATATTCTTATTTTGTTATTCTATTATGCATTCCATGTATGCCTTATTTTAAACCTCAAAAATTATTAAACAAAAAGTTACTTAGGTAGTGTTTATGTCTTGAGCACTAGGGCCTTTCTTCAAAAAGTTATGCTACATATTTTTACAATCCGTGTCACTCATCGAATTTTCTCTCTTATTCATAGAGAAATGCAAAAAAAAGTCTGCGGTATATATAGAGAGTATGGACACAGATGGTAACTGCATCGGTTTTTGGTGTATGACAAACACACAAATTCTTAATTTTACAACTGCTTAAACGTTTGATGCATTTATACATTATTGTTAATAAAGTTGATTAAAAAGAAAGATTTGATAAAAATGGCACCAGCAAGAAGGTCCTCTAGGCTTTGCTCTCTTCTAAGCAGAATTTTAAGAGATGTTTTGTCCTGAATTTAAGCAAAGCATGAAAACTTGTTTGTTTATGAAAAGCATTTTAAACAGTACGCTAGAAGAGGAAGTGAAATGTTTCATGCGCACGGCGATGGGTTAGATGAATCATAATACACACTTGGAAATTTTTAAGCTTTGCTTGATTTTGAATACCGCCTCCTGATTTTCAAGCATGCCTCATTATCACCTAGATTACAAGTTTTACGCTATAGTGGGTGCGAAACGAACGCACCCTCCATAGCGCTGCCATTACAAGTTTTTTAAAAGCCACCTTGTGCGTGCGATATGTTGGCGATGAGCTCCATACCGCACAAAATACAAGTGCTGAGAATACGTGCTCGTGCACGCTTTCCCCATAGATCAATAGGGAGAGAGTGTTAGAAAAAAAAACTAATACCTGAAGCGCAGAATGGCGTTCGCCGTAACGCAACCCCATTGATGTCTATGGGGAAAATAAAGTTATGTTTAAAACACTCTAACATAAACCCCAAGTCTAAACACCCCTAATCTGCTGCCCCCGACATTGCCGACACTATAATAAAGTTATTAACCCCTAATCTGCCACCCCGACATCACCAACACCTAAATAAAGTTTTTAACCCCTAATCTGCCGCTCCTGACATTGCCGCCACTAATAAAAGCTATTAACTCCTAATCTGCTGCTCCCTGACATCGCTGCAACCTAAATAAAGTTATTAACCCCTATTCCACCACTCCCTAACAATGCCCACACTATAAAAAAGTGATTAACCCCTATTACCCCGCACCCCTACATCGCCCACACTATAATAAAGATATTAACCCCTATTCCGCCTCTCCCAGACATCTCCGCCACTAAATAAAGTTATTAACCCCTAAACCTCTGGCCTGCCACATCACCACCACTAAATAAACCTATTAACCCCTAAACCGCCAGCCCCCCACATTGAAAAAAACTAAATTAAACTATTAACCCCTTAACCTAACAACCCCCTAACTTTAAATTAAAATTACAATATCCCTATCTTAAAATAAATAAAAACTTACCTGTGAAATAAAAAAAAAACTAAGTTTAAACTAACAATGAAACTAACATTACTATTATACTAAAATTGAATAAACTAATTACACATTAAAAAAAAACTAAACACTACTAAAAAAATGTAAATCTACAATTAAAAAAAATAAATACTAAATTACAAAAAATAACAAACACTAAATTACGAAAAATAACAAACGAAATTATCCAAAATAAAAACAATTACACCTAATCTAATAGCCCTATAAAAAAAGCCCCCAAAAATAACCCCCTAGCCTACAATAAACTACCAATAGCCTTTTGTAGGGCATTGCCCTAAAGAAATCAGCTCTTTTCCCTGTAAAAAAAAAATACAAAGTCGCCCCAACAGTAAAACCCACCACCCAACCAACTCTAACAAAAACCTAAGCTACCCATTGCCCTAAAAAGGGCATTTGTATGGGCATTGTTGGGCATTGTTGCACTTTAGTTATGAGTTTTGCGGAACGAATCATGTCGGTATAGGCTGCAACGCAAGCATTTTAGCCTCACCGCACAACTTGTAATACCAGCGCTATGGAAATCCCATGCAAAAACGCCATTTTTTTTGAGTGCGGGACTGACGTTGTGCTACAGGCTAAAATGTTTGTGGTACAGCTATACTGACAAGACTCATAACGGCTGCATTCCGGTTTTTACGCTGAATTACAAGCAAAACTTGTAATCTAGGTGTATGGAACTAGGGGCTAAATTCTTTAAAACTCTCTTCTTGGGTCCAATGATCTAAACTCTTCGCTTTGGCGAGATAACCGAAGAAGTATAGCTTTGTTTACTCCAGGAGCCCTACCATTGGTAACATGGTCTCACCAAGTATGTTGAGAAGTGAGAAGAATAAGAGCTCATGGTTAACTATGAGAGGGACCGTCAAATGAAGCAGTAAACTTTGTAAGGCTTGTGATTATCAAAAAAGTGGTGATAGCTTTGTATCATTTAGCACTGAAAAAACATACACCACTAAGGGATATATTAATTGCTCATCCACGTATGTGGTATAGCTGGTTGAATGCACCACACACCGATTGCAATATGTAGGTATGACCTCAAGAGAAGTCCGTATGAGGATTATAGAGCATTTGGGATACATTAAATACAACAATCCTTGTTCTGCACTAGCCAAGCATTTTTTGGAAGTGCATAATATGAATGTTGACATGTTTAAATGGTCAACAATTGAAAGGATACAGGTACCTGCTAGAGGAGGAGATAAAATTAAGATTCTATCAAAAACAAAATGTATGCTTACCTGATAAATTTCTTTCTTTCTGGATATGGAGAGTCCACAACGTCATTCAATTACAGGCCAGCAGGTGGAGGCAAAGAGCACCACAGCAAAGCTGTTAAGTGTCACTCCCCTACCCAATAATCCCCAGTCATTCGACCAAAGGGAAATGGAAAAAGAATAACACAAAGATGTAGAGGTGCCTGAGGTTTAGTAAAAAAATCTGTCTTAATAAAGGGTGGGGTCGTGGACTCTCCATATCCAGAAAGAAAGAAAATGATCAGGTAAGCATAAATTTTGTTTTCTTTCCTAAGATATGGAGAGTCCACAATGTCATTCAATTACTAGTGGGAAACAATACCCAAGCTAGAGGACACAGAATGAACAGTTAGGGAGAACAAGCCAGGCAGATCTAAACAGAACACACCACTACTTGAAGAACCTTTATCCCAAAAGAGGCCTCAGCCGAGGCAAAAGTATCGAATTTGTAAAATTTGAAAAAGTATGCAGAGAGGACCAAGTTGCAGCCTTGCAAAGCTGTTCCACAGAAGTTTCATCTTTGTCTCATAAGCAAAACGAATCATACTTCTCAACCAGAGGGTGAAGAGAAGTAGAAGTAGCCTTCTGATTCTTACACTTTCCTGAGAAACAAACAGGGCAGAAGACTGGCGAAAATCCTTAGTCACCTGTAGGTAGAATTTTTGAGCACACACAACATCTAATGTGTGCAACAGACGTTCTTTATGAGAAGAAGGATTGGGACAGAGAGAAGGAACAACAATTTCCTGATTAATATTTCTATCCGAAACCCCTTTAGGAATAAACCCCAATTTAGTACAAAGAACCGCCTTATCCGCATGAAAGATAAGTTAAGGCGAATCACACTGCAAAGCCGAGAGTTCTGAAACTCTCAGAGTAGAAGAGATAGCATTAAGAAACAAAATCTTCCAAGATAGCAACTTAATATCTATGGAATGCATTGGCTCAAATAGAGCCTGCTCCAAAACTTTAAGAACAAGATTAAGGCTCCAAGGAGGAGCAACAGGTTTAAACACAGGCCTGATTCTGACCAGGGTCTGATAAAAAGATTGCACATCTGGCACATCCGCCAGAAGCTTGTGTAACAAAATAGATAATACAGAAATCTGACCTTTCAGATAACTGACTGACAACCCTTTCTCTAGACCTTCCTGGAGAAAAGTCAAAATTGAAGGAATCCTGACCCTACTCCAAGAGTAGCCCTTAGATTCCCACCAATAAACGTATTTACGCCATACCTTATGGTAAATTTTTTGAGTAACAGGCTTGTGAGCCTGGATCATGGTCTCAATGACCGACTCGGAAAATCCACACTTAGACAGAACTAAGCGTTCAATCTCCAAGCAGTCAGCTTGAGAGAAACAAGATTTGGATGGAGGAATGGACCCTGAGTTAGAAGGTCCTTCCTCAGAGGAAACCTCCAAGGCGGCCGAGAAGACAGCTTCACTAGGTCTGCATACCAGATCCTGCGAGACCATGCAGGAGCTATTAGAATTACCGATGCTCTCTCTTGTTTGATACGAGCAATAACTCGTGGAAGAAGAGCAAACATAGGAAACAAGTATGCTAGACCGAAATACCAAGGAACTGCCAGAGCATCTATCAGAGCAGCCTGAGGATCTCTTGACCTTGAACAGTACCTTGGAAGCTTGGTGTTCTGCCGAGACGCCATCAGATCCAACTCCGGCACCCCCCATTTGAGGGTTAACCTGGAGAACACCTCCAGATGGAGAGCCCACTCCCCGGGATGAAACGTCTGCCTACTCAGGAAATCCACTTCCCAGTTGTACACTCCAGGAATGTGGATGGCAGATAGACAACAATTGTGAGCTTCCACCCACTGAATAATCCGTGCCACCTCCTTCATGGCTAAGGAACTCAGAGTTCCTCCCTGGTGGTTGATGTAAGCCACTGAGGTGATGTTGTCCAACTGAAACCTGATCTAGCAGGCTGGTGTCCGTGGTCACAATCACCCAGGAAGGTCTCCTGAAGCATGTGCCCTGAGACAGATAGTCCTGAGAAAGCCACCACGGGAGAGAGTCTCTTGTGGACTGGTCTAGATCTATCCTCTGAGAGAGATGGTCTCTGTTCCATTGTCTGAGCATGCATAATTGCAGAGTTCTCAAATGGAATCTAGCAAAGGGAATGATGCCCATGGAATCAACCATCAGACCAATTACCTCCATACATTGAGCAACTGATGGCAGAACAGTAGACTGAAGAGAAAGCAAGAGGAGAGAATTTTGGATTTTCTGAACTCCGTCAGAAAATTTTTCATAGATAGGGAATCTATTATGGTCCCTAAGAAAACCACCCTTGTAGCTGGAACAAGGGAACTCTTTTCCAGATTCACCTTCCAACTGTGGGAACGTAGAAAAGACAACAAGATATCTGTATGAGAGTTTGCTTGTTGAAAAGATGGTGCATGAACCAATATGTCGTTCAGGTATGGCACCACTGCAATTCCTCGAGACCTGATCACTGCCAGGAGAGCCCCCAGACCCTTTGAAAAAATTCTGGGAGCTGTGGCAAGGCCAAATGGAAGAGCCACAAACTGATAGTGTTTGTCTAGAAATGCGAATCTCAGGAATTTGTGATGATCCCTGTGGATGGGAACATGAAGATATGCATCCTTCAGGTCTATGGTCATCATGAACTGACCCTCTTGGACCAAAGGAAGAATGGAACGAATGGTTTCATTTTTGAAGGACGGTACCCTGAGAAACTTGTAGAGGCACTTTAAAATGGGTCGAAAAAGTTCCCTCTTTTTTGGGAAACACAAACAGATTTTAATAGAATCCTAGACCCTGTTCCCTTACTGGAACTGGAACAATCACTCCCAGGGAGGAAAGGTCTTGAATGCAGTTCAAGAATGCCTCTCTTTTTACCTGGTGTGCAGATAATCTTGAGAGGTGGAATCTGCCCCTGGGTGGAAAAGTTTTGAATTCTATTTTGTAACCCTGAGATACTATGTCCACAGCCAAGGATCTGGGACATCTCATCTCCATGCTTGACAAAACAGGGAAAGTCTGCCACCCACTTAATCCGAACCTGGACCAGGGGCTGACCCTTCATGCTGACTTAGACTCAGCTGAGGGTTTCTTTGATTGCTTCCCCTTATTCCAAGACTGATTGGGCTTCCAATAAGACTTGGACTGCTCATGCTTGGAAGAGGGAGAGGAAGACTTTTGACTTAAGTTACGAAAGGAACGAAAATTACTTTGACATCCATTGAGTCTGTTCTTGTCTTGCGGTAGAAAAGACCCTTTTCCACCCGTAATATCAGAAATTATTTCTGCCAGACCAGATCCGAACAAGGTCTTTCCCTTGTAAGGAAGCGCAAGAAGCTTGGTAACATCAGCTGACCAAGATTTTAGCTACAATACCCTGCAGGTTAGGACAGTGAAGCCAGACATCTTGGCTCCCAGTCTAATAACTTGCATGTTAGCATCAGAAAAAAAGGAATTGGCTAGTTTGAGAGCCTTAATCCTATCTTGTATCTCCTCCAACAGAATCTCTTTTTTAAAATAACTTTTTTACTGTTCCTGCTGCATGATATAGAAATAGTGTCGGAGGCAATTTGCAGCTTAATCTAAGGTAAGACTTTAAGATGACTAAAGTAGACTGTCCCTTTAAAAATCATTATTTTCTGGGAATATTTTCATAATGGGAAAGTCCAAAAACAGATCTATTGGCATCAAATAAAAATGCACGATACACCATAGGAATGTGGATCTATATATCTATGCAAAAATGTCATGATGATAACGTAAATGCTTACACTAGTTTGTGTGATTTATTCACACTATGGAAGCCCATTTTATCTAGACTATAGATTATCATTGTCTATCCTCTTTCACCACTGATATTGTGTGCATGAGCAAGCATGTGTGTGCATATGGGTGTGTGTGCTTATGCTTACCCCTGCTTGCGTGCATGAGTAAATGTGTGTGTGCATATGGGTATGTGTGCTTATATTTCGCCCTGCTTGCGTGCATGAGTAAGCGTGTGTGTGCATATGGGTATGTGTGCTCATGTTTCCCCCCTGCTTGCGTACATGAGTAAACGTGTGTATGGGTATGTGTGCTTATGTTTCCACCTGCTTGCGTGCACGAGTAAACGTGTGTGCATATGGGTACGTACGTGTGCTTATGTTTCCCCCTTGCTTGCGTGCATGAGTAAGTGTGTGTATGTGCATATGGGTATGAGTGCTTAAGCTTCCCCCTGCGTGTGTGCATGAGTAAACATGTGTGTGCATATGGGTACGTGTGCTTAGGTTTACCCCTGCTTGCGTGCATGAGTAAACACATGTGCATATGGATACGCGTGCTTATGTTTCCCCCTGCTTACGTGCATGAGTAAATGTGTGTGTGCATATGGGTATGTGTGCTTATGTTTCCCCCTTACTTGCGTGCATGAGTAAGCTTGTGTGTGCATATCGGTACATGTGCTTATGTTTCCCCCTGCCTGACTGCATAAGTAAATGTGTGTGTGAATATGGGTATAGGTGTGTGTGTGTTTCCCCTCTGTTTGTTTGTATGGTTATAGGTATGTGTGTATGGGTTTAGGTGTGTGCATGTTTCACTCTGTTTGTGTGTATGTTTTGCCTTGTGTGCATATGTGTTTAAGCGTGTGTATGTTTCCCTTTGTGTGTGTGTTTAGGTGTGGTGCTTGAGTGTTCATTTATTTCCTTTGTGTCTATGGGTATAGTTGTGTGTTTGTGAGTATGGTTATAGGTGTCTATTAGTGTGTAAGGTTATAGGTGTGTGTTTGTGTGCATGGTTATAAGTGCATGTTTGTGTATAAGGGTATAGGTATGTGTTTGTGTATAAGATTATAGGTGTGTGTTTGTGTGTAAGTGTGTAGGTGTGTGTTTGTGTATAAGGGTATAGGTGTGTGTGTAAGTGTATAGGTGCATGTGTTTTTGAAAAAGGGAATAGGTGCATGTTTGTGTGTAAGTGTATAGGTGGGTGTTTGTATATAAGATTATAGGTGTGTGTTTGTTTAAAAGGGTATAGGTGCATGTTTGTGTGTAAGTGTATAGGTGCATGTTTGAATAAAAGGGTATAAGTGAGTGTGTAAAAGGGTATAGGTGCATGTTTGTTTGTAAGTTTATAGGTGCATGTTTGTGTGTAAGTGTATAGGTCTGTGTTTGTGTAAAAAGGTATAGGTGTGTGTATGTGTATAATTGCATATGTGCGTGTTTGTGTATAAGGGTATAGGTGTGTGTTTGTGTGTAAGTGTATAGGTGCATGTTTGTGTGTAAGTGTATAGGTGTGTATTTGTGTGTAAGGGTATGGGAGTGTGTTTGTGTATAAGGGTATAGGTGTATGTTTGTGTGTAAGTGTATAAGTGCATGTTTCTGTATAAGGGTATAGTGCATGTTTGTGTATAAGGGTATAGGTGTGTGCTTGTTTATAAGTGTATAGGAGTCTGTATATAAGGGTATAGGTGAGTGTATGTGTGTAAGGGTATAGGTGTCTGTTTGTATATAAGGGTATAGGTGAGTGTTCGTGTGTAAGGGTATAGGTGCATGTTTGTATATAAGGGTGTAGGTGCATGTTTGTGTATAAGGGTATAGGTGTGTGTTTGTGTTTAAGGGTATAGGTGCATGTTTGTGTGTAAGTGTATAGGTGGGTGTTTGTATATAAGGGTATAGGTGAGTGGTTGTGTAAAAAGGTATAGGTGCATGTTTGTGTGTAAGTGTATAGGTGCGTGTTTGTATATAAAGGTATAGGTGTTTGTGTAAAAGGGTATAGGTGCATGTTTGTTTGTAAGTGTATAGGTGCATTTTTGTGTATAAGGGTATAGATGCAAGTTTGTGTAAAAGGGTATAGGTGCGTGTGTGTGTGTAAGTATATAGGTGCATATTTGTGTGTAAGGGTAAAGGTGCCGTGTTTGTGTGTAAGTGTATAGGTGCATGTTTGTGTGTAAGGGTATAGGCGCATGTTTGTGTATAAGGTTATAGGTGTGTGTTTGTGGAAAAAAAGGTTATAGGTGCATGTTTGTGTGTAAGGGGTATAGGTGCGTGTATATGTGTAAGTGTATATGTGCGTGTTTGTGTATAAGGGTATAGGTGCATGTTTGTATATAAGGGTATAGGTGAGTGTTTGTGTGTAAGAGTATAGGTGCGTGTTTGTGTATAAGGGTATAGGTGCATATTTGTATATAAGGGTAAGTTGCGTGTTTGTGTGTAGGTGTATAGGTGTGTGTATGTGTGTAAGAGTTTAGGTGCATGTTTGTGTATAAGTGTATAGGTACATGTTTGTGTAAATGGGTATAGGTGCATGTTTGTGTATAAGTGTATAGGTGCGTGTTGGTGTGTAAGTGTATAGGTGCGTGTTGGTGTGTAAGTGTATAGGTGCGTGTTTGTGTAAAGGGCATAGGTGCATGTTTGTGTATAAGTGTATAGGTGCATGTTTGTGTAAAGGGTATAGGTGAATGTTTGTGTATAAGTGTATAGGTGCGTGTTTGTGTAAAAGGGTATAGGTGCATGTTTGTGTATACGTTTTTAGGTGTGTGTTGGTATGTAAGTGTATAGGTGCATGTTTGTGTGTAAGTGTATAGGTGCATGTCTGTGTATAAGTGTATAGGTGCGCGTGTTTGTGTGTAAGTGTATAGGTGCTTGTTTGTGTATAAGGGTATAGGTGCATGTTCGTGTATAAGTGTATAGGTGCGTGTTTGTTTGTAAGTGTATAGGTGCGTGTTTGTGTATAAAGGTATAGGTGCATGTTTGTGTGTAAGTGTATAGGTGCGTGTTGGTATGTAAGTGTATAGGTGAGTGTTTGTGTAAAGTGTATAGGTGCATGTTTGTGTATAAGGGTATAGGTGCATGTTCGTGTATAAGTGTATAGGTGTGTGTTTGTGTATAAGAGTATAGGTGCATTTTTGTGTGTAAGTGTATAGGTGCGTTTGTGTGTAAGTGTATAGGTGCGTGTTTTTGTATAAGGATATAGGTGTGTGTTTGTGTATAAGGGTATATGTGCATGTTTGTGTGTAAGTGTATAGGTGAGTGTTGGTATGTAAGTGTATAGGTGAGTGTTTGTGTAAAGTGTATAGGTGCATGTTTGTGTATAAGGGTATAGGTGCATGTTCATGTATAAGTGTATAGGTGTGTGTTTGTGTATAAGAGTATAGGTGCATGTTTGTGTGTAAGTGTATAGGTGCGTGTTGGTATGTAAGTGTATAGGTGAGTGTTTGTGTAAAGTGTATAGGTGCATGTTTGTGTGTAAGTGTATAGGTGTGTGTTGGTATGTAAGTGTATAGGTGAGTGTTTGTGTAAAGTGTATAGGTGCATGTTTGTGTATAAGTGTATAGGTGTGTGTTTGTGTATAAGAGTATAGGTGCATGTTTATGTGTAAGTGTATAGGTGTGTTTGTGTGTAAGTGTATAGGTGTGTGTTTGTGTAAAGTGTATAGGTGCATGTTTGTGTGTAAGTGTATAGGTGCTTGTTTGTGTATGAGTATAGGTGCATGTTTGTGTGTAAGTGTATAGGTGCATGTTTGTGTATAAGGGTGTAGGTGCATGTTTGTGTATAAGTGTATAGGTGTGTGTTTGTGTGTAAGTGTATAGGTGCGTGTTTGTGTGTAAGTGTATAGGTGCATGTTTGTGTATAAGGGTATAGGTGCGTGTTTGTGTGTATGAGTAAAAGTGTGTGTATTTCCTCCTGTATGTGTGTGCGAGATTGTAGATGTGTGGGCCTGTGTGGGTGTTTTCCCCTAATCTTTAAAGGGGAAATGTCTAAAATCTATATTTTAGTATCCAGCATTCATCTGTTATTTTCAGTAAGGAATTGTTTCGGCTTTTGACCTTTAAGAGTATCCTATTAAAACGTTATTATTGACGTCTCACACGATATTTCACTGTATTGCGGAGCATGTTTTTTTCAGTGTATCGACATGACATTCCTGTTAGGTGTTTGTTATCTATAATGTAATTGCAACTGCAACCTCTCAACCACAGTGTTTTGGTGGCCACTATGTCTCTGTGACTATATTACAGACGTGACATATCCACTGGTGTGCAAAGTAATGTTAACCTTATCCATAAGCTTAACTGTAACTCTAACTTTATTCTAAACTTAAATGTACCCCTAACATTACCCTTAAGACTAATAGGAACAGTAAATTCAAAATTAAACGTTCATGATTCAGATAGAATATTCAATTTAAAAATAAATAAATACATTTATTTCTAGTATCTAATTTTCTTTGTTCTCTTGGTGTCTTTTGATAAAAAAGCATACCTAGGTAGGCTCAGGAGCAGGGAAGCATTACTGGGAGCTAGCTGCTGATTGGTGGCAGCATAATTATGTCTCTTGTCATTGGCTCATCAGATGTGAGCAGCTAGCTCCCATTAGTGTATTGCTGCTCCTTTAACAAATGATACCAAGAGAATGAAGTAAATCTGATTATAGAAGTAACATCTAAAACTTTTTATCTGAATTTTTTTTTTTTTATTTAATGTCCCTTTAAACTGAAAATTCAGTTCTCCATAAATGTATTTGCTGAAAAGAATGAACAAGAAGTAACATGATGACAAGCATTTAAAAAAAAAATTGCTACCTTTTACGGCTTCTTATATTATACTGTGATTGCTTAGAAAAGTGCACAAACCCATTTACAGTTTGCTCTAATTGGTTAAAATCAAGAAAGATAATATGTGTGTAGGTGGTTTATTTAGTCTGTAACATTTTTCAGCATACTTATTTTCCAGAATTTGCTCTGGTTAACTGTTTCACTTTTTATATCAAAAATACATTTAAAAGTACAGTTATGCACATAATAACACTATCTATAAAAAAAATAAAAAAATATTGCACAAAAAAGTTATAATGGCTCAAAGATATGAGATTTTAGGTTTTAGAAAAAATAGGCAGTCAAAGGACTTTAAAATAGAGATACATACATATACATGTTTAAATATGTATATATATATATATATACTGTATATATATATATATATATATATATATATATATATATATAAATATATATATATATATATACATACATATGTATTTATGTATTTATATATGTATACAATATATGTATTTATGTATTTATATATGTATACAATATATGTATTTATGTATTTATATATGTATACAATATATGTATTTATGTATTTATATATGTATACAATATATGTATTTATGTATTTATATATGTATACAATATATGTATTTACAGACATATATAAATCTATAAACACATAAATACATATGTACACATATATAGACATATTTATAAGTGCATTGGAGCCCTTTGCAGTTAGGTAGATGAACACATTTAAGAGCTTATTTGTGCAATATTCATATTTTCATGTAGGGTTTGCTCATATTAGCATATGCGATTGGGCGTTTGCATATTGGAATATGTGATTGGATATGCGCATATGTGAATATGCGATCTGGTATTCGCATATGAGAACATGTGTTTGTGCGTGAGTACATTGACTTCTATGGGATGAATAGGTTATCGTTTGTGCAATAGTCTAATTGTGCTAGAAGTAAGCTGTTTGCACTCGTCTGGTTAGCACAAGGGCACAAACTTTTTACTTTTTACCAGCCCAACCATATGAGCCTAAAATATTTCCTTATAGCGGAATTGGCGCTCTAGAATAAGTGCTAAAGAGCGTTCCACTTGTAATGTGGCCCTTTATGAGGAATGTAATTATTAAAGGGACAGAAAACCCAAAAAATTATTTTATGATTCAGATAGAACATACATTTTTAACAACTATCCAAATGACTTCTATTATCAAATTTTCGACATTTTCTTGTTATCCTTTTTGAAATGCAGGGATGTAAAGCTTAAGAGTGTGCACAAGGCAGCAGTTTTTCAACAATGTTATACATTAGCAAGAGCACTAGATGGCAGCACTATTTCCTGTCATGTAGTGATTCAGGCATGTGCATGCTACCTATCTAGGTATCTCTTCAACAAAGAATAACATGAGAATAAAGCAAATTTGATAACAGAAGTAAATTGTTTGTTTTGTTTAAATTGTATTCTCTATCTGAATAATGAAGGAGAAAAATGCCATGTCCCTTTAATTTGATGTCTCTTTAAGGCTGTATGTCACGTTACCAATGGTGACACAAGATCAAACACAACAGAATTTACACAGGATAGAAACAACGAAATTTGATTTATCATTAGAGATTTGATGTATCTGAAATCACAGTCTGCTTTGTTACTGTATACCAATTAGTAGACGTGCAAAAATATATTTTTGATTGTAAAAGAAACAACTTTGAATGAACTAACTAAATTAACAACATAAAATATTATTTAATCTACAAATCAAATAAATCTACAAATCAAATAAATCTACAAATCAAATAAATGCAGAAACTAAATTTTGTATTTGTTTATTAGTTCATTTAGTGAATAACCAAATTTTGATAAAAATTAGTTCAAATCTGTTCTTTGTTTTACAAACAAACGACGAACACAAATTTTTGCACATGGCTACCAGTAAGAATTTGAGATGGGAATAAAATCTATCTTCCAGCCTGTAGTTTCTGTAGAAATGTTTTCATAGTAAAATTCACAAAACAACACTTTAAATCTGACAATAAACATTTTATTTTCAATGATCCCCCCTACCTCAGTATTCCGTTACAAGAACACAGCAAATCTCTTGAAAAATATGAGCGTAATCTCTTTTTTTGCTGCCAGAGGCGTTTGCAACACATTGCAGAGCAAATAAGTAAAAGGATCCCTTGTAAAATACACAGAGATAGCTTTAGCTGCCAACATTTTTAAAATCCCATTTAAAAACCCTTTCCTTCCACAAACAGGAGTGAATATCCAAGCCGTCCAAAAATAGCTACAGATGACATAAAAATATATTTTTGCTCAGAATGTATAACTTTCATTGAATAGAAGTGAAGGCAGAAATATATTAGTATCCAAGTAGTAACGTACTGTTCCCATAACACAACACCTTAAATTACATAGCTAAACTGTGTCTGGCAGAGTTTGCTCCAGGAGACCAGAAATCTTTCTGATACGCCGTTTAATAGTATCTAGCGAAACTGTCAACTGTAAAATTGTTGCAGAAATGATTGTAGGGAAAATTTAAAATAATGATATTGATTTGATCTAGAGTTAAAGGGAAGGTAAACATCTTTTAATTGTAAATATTTTCAGCTATTCTGTAATAAATTAACATACTAGGTGATTGTGTTAGTATTTGACTACGTTAACACCTTGTTTGTTGCAATTGTTTTTCAGTAGCCAAAAGCCACTCCCCATTTGCCTTATTTGGAGGGAACTTGAACTACAGTAAACACAGCTAGCCAAGGCCATTATGTTAGCAAAAAACATCATTGCTTTACAGCTTTCTTTTAGATATTTTCTTATAAAGCCAATTTGGGACAGATATGTTGAAGATTTTCGGCTTGTGAAGCCTGTCAGGTGGTCTTCCAGTTGTTAAAATTGGAAAAAACTAAATTTTCAAACTAAAATTACAGGACAAGGGGGCTAAATAAATAACTATAGTATGAAATATTACAAAGTTGCTGTACAACACGTAATTTAACACTTTATATCAAAATCTCAGAGCGTTTACTGTTCCTTTAAAGAGGCAAGGTACACAATAACATATTCTATGTGTTTAACTTGTGCAAAATATTGCAGCTCCTGAGCAGGAAACCAGTAGATGTGACTGCTGCTCATGGTTGGTTATTTGGGGGCTTCCAGCTAAAGTTACAATGCTTACAGGGCTTTACCTATGTGTTTAACACCTATTGCGGGGGTTGAATATATTGTAAGCTAGGGTTAGTAACACAAAATTAGAATGTCATTTTTGTATTAGAATGTCACTTTAACCCTTTGCAACCCTTATTGGAATTTAAAGGGACATGAAAGACAAAATGGAACTTTCAGGGTTAAAGAGACATGAAACTCAAAAAAATTATTTCATGATTAAGCTAGAACAAAATAAAAAATGTAAACAACTTTCCAATTCATTTTTTGTTATAACATTTACTTCATTCTCCTGGTATTCTTTGTTGAATGGGCAGCATTGCAATATTGGGAGGTAGCTGAGAAGATTGGGGGACCCAATAACAAGAGGCATATATGTGCAGCCAGCAATAAGCAGCTAGCTCCCAGTAGTGCATTGATGCTCTTGAGCCTATGTAGGTAAACTTTTTAATGAAGGATAGCAAGAGAAAGAAGCAAATTAGATCATAGAATTACATTGGAAAGTTGTTTAAAATTGCATGCTCTTTCTGAATCATGAAAGAAGAAAAAAAATGGGTTTTGTGTCCCTTTAAGACAGAGCGTGCAATTGTAAACAACTTTCCAATGTAATTCTATTATCTAACTTGCTTTGTTAACTTGATATCCTTTGGTGAAAAACATAGCTATGTAGGCTCAGGAGCAGCAATACAATACAGGGAGTTAATGATTGGTGGTTATAGCCCTATTGTTGTTGGCTCACTTGATTTGTTCAACTAGGTCTTGGTAGTGCATTGCTGCTCTGGAGCTGATTTTAACTAAGTGTTTAACCCCTTTGCATTTTCTGTCCCTTTAAACCTCACATCCCATCATTTCCATCATGCTGGTATTCTGCTACTTAACCCCCCCCCCCCCCCCCCCCGGTTAACTTCAGTAATTTGCTTTACACATTCTCTGTAGGGACAGAGTTAGGATAATCCACATAGCAGGGGATGTGTATTAAGAGCTATAGTCCCCAGCGTCAGGCAATATAAATGTATAGTTTGGATGAGAAAAGGAAAATCAAAGATTTGGAAGTGGGGTGAAAATGTTGAACAAGTATGCCCCCCCCCCAAAAAAAAAGAATCTTTGAAAAAGCCTGGGAAGCCAGTGAGGCCTATGTATCATAGGTCTTGCGGACCTGATCCGACAGTGCGGATCAGGTCCGCACTGAATGCGGAGAACAATACACTCTCCGTATTCAGCATTGCACCAGCAGCTCTTGTGAGCTGCTGGTGCAACGCCGCCCCCTGCAGATTCGCGGCCAATCGGCCACCAGCAGGGAGGTGTCAATCAACCCGATCGTACTCGATCGGGTTGAATTCCGGCGATTCCTGTCTGCCTCATCAGAGTAGGCGGACAGGATTATAGAGCAGCGGTCTTTAGACCGCTGCTTCATAACTGCTGTTTCTGGCGAGTCTGAAGACTCGCCAGAAACACGGGGCGTCAAGCTCTATTCGGAGCTTGATAGATAGGCCCCCATATTTAAATAACCTGACCTTGCAAAATGCTACATAGTGATTGCTTATTTACATCTGGCCCTAACTGACATACCAGATTATCTTACTCAAGAGACTTTTCAAAAGGTTTTTGCAAAAATATAAATGTTGCTAACTGATGACAAATTGCTGATGAAGCGTTTATTTCTATGTATATCTGCAATTTTGTGCTCACATTCTAATATATACTGTGCATGTATAAAACAAGTTACTTTTAGAGGGACATTAAAGGGACAGTAAAGTAAAAATTAAACTTTCATGATACAGATAGGGCATGCAATTTTAAATAACTTTCCAATTTATTTTTAAAATCAAATTTGCTTTGTTCTTTTTGTATTCTTTGTTGAAGGCTAAACCTAGGTAGGCTCATATGCTAATTTAAAAGCCCTTAAAGGCCGCTTCTTATCTCAGTACATTTTGTTAGCTTTTTCACAGTTAGACAAAGCTAGTTCATGCCTGCAATATAGATAAACATTGTGCTCACTCCCGTGGAGCTATTTATGACTGAGTCAGCACTGAGTGGCTAAAATGCAAGTCTGTCAAAAGTACTGAGATAAGGGGCAGTCTGCAGAGGTTTAGATACAAGGTAATCACAGAGGTAAAAAGTTTATTAATATAACAGTGTTGTTTAGGAAAAAAATTGGGAATGAATAATAAAGGGATTATCTATCTTTTTAAACAATAATAATTTTCAAGTCGACTGTCCCTTTAAACTGCTGGCCCAACTACAGTTAGGGTTGCCACCCGTCCCTTAAAATACAGAGCACTTATAAGTTACACATGCTGCAGGGTGTGCAGGGAGGAATATGAATAGTGCTGTCCAGAAACACAATACATTTTCCTCCCTGCACACCCTGCAGCATGTGTAACTCATACGTGTCCAGGAAAACATGGCTGAGGTGGCAACCCTAACTACAGTACATAGTCACTACTCACCTTAGTATTGTATTTCCTCCTGTAATTGCAGCTCTCTTTAAAGCCGTTCTCTTATTTCAACTCATTGCAGAATCCAGCTGTTAAAGCTCTGCATTTTATACTGGGCGCCGCCATCTTGTATCTCGCACTTCAATTTAGCTCACATTATAGAGAGCAGAAGTGTTACAGTTTTGCATTTGTTTGCACAGTTTACAAGTTACAAATATAAGCTCCAAGATGGTGGCACCCAGTCTGAAGATACAGAGCTTCACTAACTAATAATTGTAAGGGGTTAAATAAAAGAACCACTTTGAAGACAGCTGCAGGAACAGGAGTTAAAACAATAGTATAGTCAGTAGTAACCCTGCTACTGTAGTTGCACTGAGCAGTTTAATGTCCCTTTAAGAGACATTAGAGTTATGTTTATAAATTCAGAATATAGCAAACTGAAAATTTCATTATTATGACTACAATATTAAAAGTTGATTTCCAATCAACTTCTGTTATCAAATGTTCCCATTTTTAAAAAGTTAATGTTAAAACTTGTATGAGAGAATATTGATGCTATATGGCAGCATTGTTTGCAACAATGTTTATAACAATGTTAAACTTATAGGGCTAGATTACAAGTGGAGCACTATTTAACATGTGCCTGTAAAGGGGCAAACTTGGCTGGTTAATGCTCCCGGACATAACATTTAGCCCTGCCCCTTTTATGTCCGGTAGCTTTAATGGCAAAGCGCCCGGCTTCTAGAGGGAGCACCCGTTTTAAAGCTCTCGTTAAGTCTGGGAAAGTTTTGTGCATTCCTGAACATGGTGCGGGAGCGACAAGCCTTTTTGTGTTTACTGGGTGCTCATAAGGCATTGTACCCAGGAAAGGTAGTCGCCGGGGGTACTGAGAGTTTACTAAAATACTTCCAGCTAGAAAAAGACATTGAAAATGATGTTTTGTGATGGGATTTGGTACAGAGTTGGATTTTATTAATAAGTTAAAATAAGGTAGAAAGAAAAGAAAGGGACTTTTAAAACCCCTGAGTGGCTGGGCTGTAAAAGAGGCAACCTGCTTTGCGTAACAAACTCCTGCTCTGATCAAGCTTTCTGTGTGTAGAATGTTGCAGCTTTGACTCACTTTGAGTTTTTCTTTACAATGAAAAAAACTAAAATTCATTGGACAAAAAAATAATACAACTAAACTGCGAAGACTTCCTTACTATGCCTAATTACATATTTGCAGAGAATTCAATTTTAAGTTTTATATTTTTTGATATTCCTAGGAAAAAAGGAATGAATAGAAATTGGTTAACTAAATTAAAAATAAAGCTGACATCACAAGGGACAAATACATCCAGGTTATTTTTAATTTTGGATAAATACACTATATTTGGTTTTGAACTCTTCATATTATAAGAAAATTAGACATTATTTTAGGAATGTTGGCTCAGTGGCTGTTGCATAAAATAGTCCCTCCCCTTTTTCCATGACCACACCCTTGAGCAAATTAATTTTAGTTATTACTTTTCCAGGTAACTTTCCCATACAAGTTTCCATACAAAATTAGTGTTTTTCTTTGATTAACATAAAATAGAATCTGCCACCCTCTTTCTGTATTAGTAATAATGCAAATTAGCCGAACAAGATAATTATGATAGTACAACTTTGTTGTTGTTACAGGAGTACAGCCCTATTTTTAATTATCAGAACCTATATTTGCTGAAGATTCATCTTTTCTTTTCTATAACATTTAGTAAACATTGTCTGCATAATTAAAACATACTATGAAATGCACCAAAATAGGATAGGCTGCTATTGCCCTCATTCTTCAGCAAACATTTTCTATTGACTGAGCATTTACACTGTATGGCCTAGATTTGGAGTTTTGTCGGTAACGACCCGAAAAACTAACGCCGGCTTTTTTCTGGCCGCACCATAAAAATAACTCTGGTATCGAGAGTCCACATAAAGGCTGCGTTAGGCTCCAAAAAAGGAGCGTAGAGCATTTTTAACGCAGCTTCAACTCTCGATACCAGAGTTGCTTACGGATGCGGCCAGCCTCAAAAACGTGCTCGTGCACGATTCCCCCATAGGAAACAATGGGGCTGTTTGAGCTGAAAAAAAAACAAACACCTGCAAAAAAGCCGCGTTCAGCTCCTAACGCAGCCCCATTGTTTGCTATGCGGTAACCCTTCCTACGTCTGCACTTAACACTCTAACATGTACCCCGAGTCTAAACACCCCTAACCTTACACTTATTAACCCCTAATCTGCCGCCCCCGCTATCGCTGACCCCTTCATATTATTATTAACCCCTAATCTGCCGCTCCGTAAACCGCCGCTACTTACATTATCCCTATGTACCCCTAATCTGCTGCCCCTAACATCGCCAACCCCTATATTATATTTATTAACCCCTAATCTGCCCCCCACAACGTCGCCTCCACCTGCCTACACTTATTAACCCCTAATCTGCCGACCGGACCTGAGCGCTACTATAATAAAGTTATTAACCCCTAATCCGCCTCACTAACCCTATCATAAATAGTATTAACCCCTAATCTGCCCTCCCTAACATCGCCGACACCTAACTTCAATTATTAACCCCTAATCTGCCGACCGAATCTCGCCGCTATTCTAATAAATGTATTAACCCCTAAAGCTAAGTCTAACCCTAACCCTAACACCCCCCTAAATTAAATATAATTTAAATCTAACGAAATTAATTAACTCTTATTAAATAAATTATTCCTATTTAAAGCTAAATACTTACCTGTAAAATAAATCCTAATATAGCTACAATATAAATTATAATTATATTATAGCTATTTTAGGATTTATATTTATTTTACAGGTAACTTTGTATTTATTTTAACCAGGTACAATAGCTATTAAATAGTTAAGAACTATTTAATAGCTAAAATAGTTAAAATAATTACAAATTTACCTGTAAAAGAAATCCTAACCTAAGTTACAAATAAACCTAACACTAGACTATCAATAAATTAATTAAATAAACTACCTACAATTACCTGCAATTAACCTAACACTACACTATCAATAAATTAATTAAATACAATTGCTACAAATAAATACAATTAAATAAACTAACTAAAGTACAAAAAATAAAAAAGAACTAAGTTACAAAAAATAAAAAAATATTTACAAACATAAGAAAAATATTACAACAATTTTAAACTAATTACACCTACTCTAAGCCCCCTAATAAAATAACAAAGCCCCCCAAAATAAAAAAATGCCCTACCCTATTCTAAATTACTAAAGTTCAAAGCTCTTTTACCTTACCAGCCCTGAACAGGGCCCTTTGCGGGGCATGCCCCAAGAAATTCAGCTCTTTTGCCTGTAAAAAAAAACATACAATACCCCCCCCCAACATTACAACCCACCACCCACATACCCCTAATCTAACCCAAACCCCCCTTAAATAAACCTAACACTAAGCCCCTGAAGATCATCCTACCTTGTCTTCACCATACCAGGTTCACCGATCGGTCCAGAAGAGCTCCTCCGATGTCCTGATCCAAGCCCAAGCGGGGGGCTGAAGAGGTCCATGATCCGGCTGAAGTCTTCATCCAAGCAGGCCAGAAGAGATCTTCCATCCGATTGAAGTCTTCATCCAAGCGGCATCCATCCGGAGCGAAGCGGCAGCATCCTGAAGACCTCCACCGCGGAACATCCATCCTGGCCGACGACTGAACGACGAATGACGGTTCCTTTAAATTACGTCATCCAAGATGGCGTCCCTCGAATTCCGATTGGCTGATAGGATTCTATCAGCCAATCGGAATTAAGGTAGGAATATTCTGATTGGCTGATGGAATCAGCCAATCAGAATCGAGTTTAATCCGATTGGCTGATCCAATCAGCCAATCAGATTGAGCTTGCATTCTATTGGCTGATCGGAACAGCCAATAGAATGCGAGCTCAATCTGATTGGCTGATCTGATCAGCCAATCGGATTGAACTTGATTCTGATTGGCTGATTCCTTAATTCCGATTGGCTGATAGAATCCTATCAGCCAATCGGAATTCGAGGGACGCCATCTTGGATGACATCATTTAAAGGAACCGTCATTCGTCGTTCAGTCGTCGGCCAGGATGGATGTTCCGCGGTGGAGGTCTTCAGGATGCTACCGCTTCGCTCCGGATGGATGCCGCTTGGATGAAGACTTCAATCGGATGGAAGACCTCTTCTGGCCCGCTTGGATGAAGACTTCAGCCGGATCATGGACCTCTTCAGCCCCCCGCTTGGGCTTGGATCAGGACATCGGAGGAGCTCTTCTGGACCGATCGGTGAACCTGGTATGGTGAAGACAAGGTAGGATGATCTTCAGGGGCTTAGTGTTAGGTTTATTTAAGGGGGGTTTGGGTTAGATTAGGGGTATGTGGGTGGTGGGTTGTAATGTTGGGGGGGGGGTATTGTATTTTTTTTTTACAGGCAAATGAGCTGAACTTCTTGGGGCATGCCCCGCAAAGGGCCCTGTTCAGGGCTGGTAAGGTAAAAGAGCTTTGAACTTTAGTAATTTAGAATAGGGTAGGGCATTTTTTTATTTTGGGCGGCTTTGTTATTTTATTAGGGGGCTTAGAGTAGGTGTAATTAGTTTAAAATTGTTGTAATATTTTTCTTATGTTTGTAAATATTTTTTTATTTTTTGTAACTTAGTTCTTTTTTATTTTTTGTACTTTAGTTAGTTTATTTAATTGTATTTATTTGTAGCAATTGTATTTAATTAATTTATTGATAGTGTAGTGTTAGGTTAATTGTAGGTAATTGTAGGTAGTTTATTTAATTAATTTATTGATAGTCTAGTGTTAGGTTTATTTGTAACTTAGGTTAGGATTTCTTTTACAGGTAAATTTGTAATTATTTTAACTATTTTAGCTATTAAATAGTTCTTAACTATTTAATAGCTATTGTACCTCGTTAAAATAAATACAAAGTTACCTGTAAAATAAATATAAATCCTAAAATAGCTATAATATAATTATAATTTATATTGTAGCTATATTAGGATTTATTTTACAGGTAAGTATTTAGCTTTAAATAGGAATAATTTATTTAATAAGAGTTAATTAATTTCATTAGATTTAAATTATATTTAATTTAGGGGGGTGTTAGGGTTAGGGTTAGACTTAGCTTTAGGGGTTAATACATTTATTAGAATAGCTGCGAGATTCGGTCGGCAGATTAGGGGTTAATAATTGAAGTTAGGTGTCGGCGATGTTAGGGAGGGCAGATTAGGGGTTAATACTATTTATGATAGGGTTAGTGAGGCGGATTAGGGGTTAATAACTTTATTATAGTAGCGCTCAGGTCCGGTCGGCAGATTAGGGGTTAATAAGTGTAGGCAGGTGGAGGCGACGTTGTGGGGGGCAGATTAGGGGTTAATAAATATAATATAGGGGTCGGCGGTGTTAGGGGCAGCAGATTAGGGGTACATAAGGATAACGTAGGTGGCGGCGCTTTGCGGTCGGCAGATTAGGGGTTAATAAGTGTAGGCAGGTGGAGGCGACGTTGAGGGGGGCAGATTAGGGGTTAATAAATATAATACAGGGGTCGGCGGTGTTAGGGGCAGCAGATTAGGGGTACGTAAGGATAACGTAGGTGGCGGTCGGCAGATTAGGGGTTAAAAAATGTTTTCGAGTGTCGGCGATGTGGGGGGACTTCGGTTTAGGGGTACATAGGTAGTTTATGGGTGTTAGTGTACTTTAGAGCACAGTAGTTAAGAGCTTTATAAACCGGCGTTAGCCCAGAAAGCTCTTAACTACTGACTTTTTTCCTGCGGCTGGAGTTTTGTCGTTAGATGTCTAGCGCTCACTTCAGAAACGACTCTAAATACCGGAGTTAGAAAAATCCCATTGAAAAGATAGGATACGCAATTTACGTAAGGGGATCTGCGGTATGGAAAAGTCGCGGCTGGAAAGTGAGCGTTAGACCCTATTTTGAGTGACTCCAAATACCGGCGGTAGCCTAAAACCAGCGTTAGGAGCCTCTAACGCTGGTTTTCACGGCTAACGCCAAACTCTAAATCTACGCCTAAGTTTGCTATGATAAATAGCTTTAAAACATGGTGATCATTAAAGGGATGTCTAAACTGAACTTTAAAGCCATGGTATACTTTCCCCTTTGTATAAGAAGAGCTAGAATTTTAGAAATATTTTAGATGGAGAATAATTCATTAGTTGTAAAGAAGTTGTGCTATAACTTTTTAATGTAGCACTGCCGTCCACTTCAAAACTATTTTTTTTTTTTTGTGAGCTTATAGTTTGAAATGTTCTCCAAATGGCACTGTAGCTACAAAAAAATAGTGTGAGTGCCGTATGGCTAGAGTGCTGATTGGATAACAATTCAAACTGCGAGCTCTCAAAAAACTTTTGCATTAGAAGCATTTTTTTTTACATGTTTATGTACCATAAGAAAAAATACAGTTGTGTGACAAATGACTAAATTTTTTAGGTGGAAAACATTTAGGAGTGTGATATGGGTGGCATTTATGTAAGTTCTTTGTTATGTGTTTATTTTCAATTCATAGGGTTGTCATATAGCTGGTGTTTTACTGGTCTGAATATCATACTTCTCAATGTTATATTGTCCCAAACTAGTCTGGGACATATTAAAGGAGTTGGTGGGTCACTATATAGGGGCTTAAAGGGCCACTAAACCCAAAATCTTTCTTTCATGATTCAGATAGAGAATAGAAATTTAAACAACATTACAATTTACTTCCATAATTTATTTTGCTTCATTTTTTAAATATCCTTATTTGAAGAAAAAGCAATGCACATGGTGAGCCAATCACATGATGCTTCTATATGCAGCAACCAATCAGCAGCTAGTGAGCATATCTAGATATGCTTTTCATCAAAGAATATCAAGAGAATAAAACAAATTAGATAATATACTGTAAGTAAATTATAAAGATGTTTAAAATTGCATTCTCTTTCTAAATCATAAAAGAAAAAATGTAGGTGGCATGTCCCTTTAAGCTAGAACCTCAGCAGCTGTTCACCATCAGGGTACTACTTTAAGTTTTTTAATTGATGAAGCTGAATCTCCTTGGCATGAGCAAGACACTTGACAGCCATCTTTGATTATCAAAATATCAGTGAATAATATCACTTTTTCTCATCTAAAATTGCTTCCAATTCTATCTAGCTCAATTAGAGCAGACAGTGGGCTATACATTAGATAATTAAAGGGACACTGAACCCAATTTTTTTCTTTCGTGATTCAGATAGAGCATGCAATTTTAAGCAACTTTCTAATTTACTCCTATTATCAATTTTTCTTCGTTCACTTGCTATCTTTATTTGAAAAAGAACGCATCTAAGCTTCTTTTTTGTTTCAGAACTCTGGACAGTACTTTTCTAGTGGTGGATTAAATTATCCACCAATCAGCAAGAATAACCCAGGTTATTCACCAAAAAAGGGCCGGCATCTAAACTTACATTCTTGCATTTCAAATAAAGATAACAAGAGAAGGAAGAAAATTTGATAATAGGAGTAAATTAGAAAGTTTCTTAAAATTGCATGTTCTATCTGAATCGCGAAAGAAAAAAATTGGGTTCAGTGTCCCTTTAACTGTAAGTTTCCCTCAGATGTTATGCAGGTATTTGGACATCTTGCAGTTCTGCAGTGTTGTAGGATGAATGTGTATGTTATTCACCACTAATCTGCCGCTCCTGATATCGCCGCCACCTAAATAAGCTATTAACCGCCACTATACTAAAGTTATTAACCCCTATTCCCCTGCACCCCAACATCGCCCACACTATAATAAATCTATTAAACCCTATTCTGCCGCTCCCCGACATCGCCGCAACTAAATAAAGCTATTAACCCCTAAACCTCTTGCCTCCCACATCACTACCGCTAAATAAATATATTAACCCCTAAACCGCCAGCCCCCCTACATCACAACAACCTAAATTAAACTATATTAACCCCTAAACCTAACCCTAACATAACCCTAACACCCCCTAACTTTAACATAATTATAATAGAGCTAAATTAAAGTTACAATTATAAACTAAATAATTCCTATTTGAAACTAAATACATACTTACCTGTGAAATAAAACCTAAGCTTAGGTTTTATTTTTATTTCACAGCTTAATTTGTATTTATTTTAACTAGGTAGACTAGTTATTAAATAGTTATATTGTAGCTAGCTTAGGTTTTATTTTTATTTTACAGGCAACTTTGTATTTATTTTAACTAGGTAGAATAGTTAGTAAATAGTTATTAACTATTTACTAACTACCTAGTTAAAATAAATACAAACTTACCTGTGAAATAAAACCTAAGCTGCCTTACACTAAAACCTAACATTACAAAAACATTAAAAAAACTAACATTACAAAAAATAAAAAAAAACTAACATTACAAAAAATTAAAAAAACTAACATTACAAAAAATAACAAATTAAATTATTCAAAACAATAAAAATTATTCCTATTCTAATACCTTTTAAAAAAAAAACTAATCTATAATAGACTACCAAGGGCCCTTAAAAGGGCCTTTTGTAGGACATTGCCCTAAAGTTAACAACTCTTTTGTTACAAAACAAACAGCTCTTTTTCCTGCCCTTAAAAGGGCATTCAGCTCTTTTATGAAAATCCCAAGCCCTAATCTAAAAATAAAAAAACGCACCCCAAAACGAAAAAAAAAAAACATTACACAAAATAACAAACGCATTATCAAAAATAATAACAATTATTCCTATTCTAATACCCATTTTAAAAAAAAACCACCCCAAAAATAAAAATAAATAAACCTAATCTAGAATAAACTAAATATAAAGCAAAGTTAGTATAATGCTGCCAAGTGGGTAAAATACTTTTTAAGCATCAAAATAGTGTATTTCCGGATACTTATTCAGAACCCAGGTGAGATTAGTGTAGTATAGCAATATAGCAAACACTTGACACGGCGGTCTCGTCAAACACTTCACCCGCACACCCGCATTTACCTTAGCCCTTCTTTACCTTTCCATGAAGGCGGAAGTCTCCTGCTTCTTTCGGGTAGGTTCACCTCTGTGTGGACGAGGGGGTAGCCACGCTAAAAAGCGCGACCGTCACTCTCTCTCCAGCTCCGGTTCAACTGCAAGCGTGTGCGGGACTTACCGATCGGACGTGACGTCAGCAAATCTTCTACACTCTCACCGGTCTGTATCCAATCAATGCCTCCGTATAGGCCAATGCTCCTCTGTATGCCGATATGGTCTGGGACTTGATGAAGAGAGTTCCTCTACTCTCAGGGAAAGTATCAAGAAAAAAATGTAGCGAAGTCCCAGTTGTAGATATATAAAAAAAGTCAAATTTTATTAGAATTAGGTTAAAACATGAAAAAAAAGTAGATGTAAAAGCATAGAAAGGTCTAACGCGTTTCGGCTAGCTCTTGCCGTAATCATAGACCATGTCTAATGTATGTTTTACAGAGGCTTAAATAGGTATCGAATTACATGTTAACCCAAATCAGCTGAATATTTAACCCTATCTGGCAATGTGGAAAACTGCTGTCTATAGTGAACTACTCTAAATATCTATGATACAATTTCTCTTTTTCTCTCTATTCTGTTAACTTCACATATACGTCATTAAATATGTTACATATAGGTGTACATAGATATATTCATCTCTCGTGTGATTAACAATTATTTACATCTTATAAGGATATTAAGTAACGTACAGTAGCGTATTAAACCTTAATGTATAATACATATAGTTCATACAATGCACATTGTATTGTATCATTATTTACCTTAATAATGTTTTCTTTATAGAAAATGCACATTTTAGAATCTGGGCTTCGAGGAATAGGCTTAAAGATGAAAGAACCTATGCCATTATAAATGTATATAAGAAAAAAAGAGAAAAAGAAGAAACATGACCCCTAATGTACGTTCTCTCTACTTTCTATAGTGAAAGCTTTTAATGATACTTAGGGGTATTAAAACTAAGACACAAATTAATCTGTTTGGTTCTTAGCATACATATTTATATATTGGCTTTTAAAAGGTTCTAAATTTATTGTGTATAATTGGTGCATTATTTATACTCGAGGTTTAGGCCAAAGTAAATACTGGGCTGTGATCAGTGACACAGAAGACCTTATAACATATGTAGATATGTAGATATACAAACTTGATATTTATTATTAACTTTCTTTCTCAAACTATATTTATATATACCCGTGGCTTCTATTGATCTAGATGAATGTGTGAACTACATAAAGTTTCTTATTATTTAGTTTAGATAACTATTCCCAAAAGTTAACTAAATCGAATTCTGAATTAAAGCCGTTTGGAATTTGAGTTTTGAGTTTAAAGATCCAATAGACTTCCTGTCTACCCAGTATTTGCGACCTATCTCCTCCTCTAGGTGGAGTTTTGATTGCTTCTATTACATTCCAGCTAAAAGAGTGGACTGACTGGTTATGAACCTCAATAAAGTGTCGACTCAACTCTGAACAAGGGACTTTATTTCTGATGTCTCCCAGATGTTCTCTAATCCGTGTCCTTACATCACGTGTAGTGAGTCCCACGTATTGACCCTTGCATAGATTGCATTCTGCCAAATATATCACATAATTTGATGATAATTGAGAAATTGTATCATAGATATTTAGAGTAGTTCACTATAGACAGCAGTTTTCCACATTGCCAGATAGGGTTAAATATTCAGCTGATTTGGGTTAACATGTAATTCGATACCTATTTAAGCCTCTGTAAAACATACATTAGACATGGTCTATGATTACGGCAAGAGCTAGCCGAAACGCGTTAGACCTTTCTATGCTTTTACATCTACTTTTTCTCTTGTTAAGTGTATCCAGTCCACGGATCATCCATTACTTATGGGATATTAACTCCTCCCCAACAGGAAGTGCAAGAGGATTCACCCAGCAGAGCTGCTATATAGCTCCTCCCCTAACTGCCATTACCAGTCATTCTCTTGCACCCAACGAATAGATAGGATGTGTGAGAGGACTGTGGTGATTATACTTAGTTTCATACCTTCAATCAAAAGTTTGTTATTTTATAATAGCACCGGAGTGTGTTATTCCTTCTCTGGTAGAATTTGAAGAAGAATCTACCTGAGTTTTTCTATGATTTTAGCCGGAGTAGTTAAGATCATATTGCTGTTTCTCGGCCATCTGAGGAGAGGTAAACTTCAGATCAGGGGACAGCGGGCAGATTAATCTGCAAAGAGGTATGTAGCAGCTTATTATTTTCTGACAATGGAATTGATGAGAAAATTCTGCCATACCGATATAATGTAAACTCAGCCTTAAATGCAGTAGCAGCAACTGGTATCAGGCTGTCATGTATGTATATTTTACACTTCAGTATTCTGGGGAATGGCACTTCACTGGAATTATACTGTATGCATAAAACTTTAGCCTAATTTGCAGGGACTAGCAACAGGCTTTTTAATAACACTCAATTTATTAATGTTAAACGTTTTTTGCTGGCATGTAAAATCGTTTAATTTTCTGAGGTACTGGGTGAAAAAATGTTTTGGGCACTATTTTTTTCCACTTGGCAGTCGTTTTATTTAATTTCTGACAGTTTACTGATCTCTCTCACTGTTAGCTATCAGGGTTAGTTATCCTTTGCTAATGGGAGCAATCCTTTGCTAAAATTGTGTTTTTTACAAAGATTTGATGCTATAACTTTTCAGTTTATTAATTTTCAACTGTCATAACTTTTTCTGTGCTTCTTATAGGCACAGTACGTTTTCATATTATAGTAAATTACTTGAAAAGTATTTCCAAGTTGCTAGTTTATTTGCTAGTGTGTTAAACATGTCTGATTCAGAGGAAGAAATTTATGTACTAACTGTATTGATGCTACTTTAAATAAAAGTCAATCTGTACAAATTGAACATATTTCACCAAACAACGAGGGGAGAGTTATGCCGACTAACTCGCCTCACGTGTCAGTACCTGCATCTCCCGCTCGGGAGGTGCGTGATATTGTAGCGCCGAGTACATCTGGGCGGCCATTACAAATCACATTACAGGATATGGCTACTGTTATGATTGAAGTTTTGGCTAAATTACCAGAACTAAGAGGTAAGCGTGATCACTCTGGGGTGAGAACAGAGTGCGCTGATAATATTAGGGCCATGTCAGACACTGCGTCACAATTTGCAGAACATGAGGACGGAGAGCTTCATTCTGCGGGTGACGGTTCTGATCCAAACAAACTGGATTCAGATATTTCAAATTTTAAATTTAAGCTGGAAAACCTCCGTGTATTACTAGGGGAGGTGTTAGCGGCTCTGAATGATTGTAACACAGTTGCAATACCAGAGAAAATGTGTAGGTTGGATAAATATTTTGCGGTACCGGCGAGTACTGACGTTTTTCCTATACCTAAGAGACTTACTGAAATTGTTACTAAGGAGTGGGATAGACCCGGTGTGCCGTTCTCACCCCCTCCGATATTTAGAAAGATGTTTCCAATAGACGCCACCACACGGGACTTATGGCAAACGGTCCCTAAGGTGGAGGGAGCAGTTTCTACTTTAGCTAAGCGTACCACTATCCCGGTGGAGGATAGCTGTGCCTTTTCAGATCCAATGGATAAAAAGTTAGAGGGTTACCTTAAGAAAATGTTTGTTCAACAAGGTTTTATATTGCAACCTCTTGCATGCATTGCGCCTGTCACGGCTGCAGCAGCATTTTGGTTTGAGTCTCTGGAAGAGACACTTGAATCAGCTCCATTAGATGAGATTACACACAAGCTTAAAGCCCTTAAGTTAGCTAACTCATTTATTTCAGATGCCGTAGTACATTTAACTAAACTTACGGCTAAGAATTCCGGATTCACCATTCAGGCACGCAGAGCACTGTGGCTAAAATCCTGGTCGGCTGACGTTACTTCTAAATCTAAATTGCTTAATATACCTTTCAAAGGGCAGACCTTATTCGGGCCCGGGTTGAAAGAAATTATCGCTGACATTACAGGAGGTAAAGGCCATGCCCTGCCTCAAGACAGAGCCAAACCTAAGGCTAGACAGTCTAATTTTCGTTCCTTTCGTAATTTCAAAGCAGGAGCAGCATCAACTTCCTCTGCACCAAAACAGGAAGGAGCTGTTGCTCGCTACAGACAAGGCTGGAGACCTAACCAGTCCTGGAACAAGGGCAAGCAGGCCAGGAAACCTGCTGCTGCCCCTAAGACAGCATGAATCGAGGGCCCCCGATCTGGGAACGGATCTAGTGGGGGGCAGACTTTCTCTCTTCGCCCAGGCTTGGGCAAGAGATGTCCAGGATCCCTGGGAGTTAGAGATCATATCTCAGGGATACCTTCTAGACTTCAAATTCTCTCCCCCAAGAGGGAGATTTCATCTGTCAAGGTTGTCAACAAACCAAATAAAGAAAGAGGCGTTTCTACGCTGCGTACAAGATCTTTTATTAATGGGAGTGATCCATCCGGTTCCGCGGTCGGAACAAGGACAAGGGTTTTACTCAAATCTGTTTGTGGTTCCCAAAAAAGAGGGAACTTTCAGGCCAATCTTGGATTTAAAGATCCTAAACAAATTCCTAAGAGTTCCATCGTTCAAAATGGAAACTATTCGGACAATTTTACCCATGATCCAAAAGGGTCAGTACATGACCACAGTGGATTTAAAGGATGCTTACCTTCACATACCGATTCACAAAGATCATTACCGGTATCTAAGGTTTGCCTTTCTAGACAGGCATTACCAGTTTGTAGCTCTTCCATTCGGATTGGCTACGGCTCCGAGAATCTTCACAAAGGTTCTGGGTGCTCTTCTGGCGGTACTAAGACCGCGAGGAATTGCGGTAGCTCCGTACCTAGACGACATTCTGATACAAGCTTCAAGCTTTCAAACTACCAAGTCTCATACAGAGTTAGTACTGGCATTTCTAAGGTCGCATGGATGGAAGGTGAACGAAAAGAAGAGTTCTCTCTTTCCACTCACAAGAGTTCCCTTCTTGGGGACTCTTATAGATTCTGTAGAAATGAAGATTTACCTGACAGAAGACAGGTTAACAAAGCTTCAAAATGCATGCCGTGTCCTTCATTCCATTCAACACCCGTCAGTAGCTCAATGCATGGAGGTGATCGGCTTAATGGTAGCAGCAATGGACATAGTTCCCTTTGCACGCCTACATCTCAGACCGCTGCAATTGTGCATGCTAAGTCAGTGGAATGGGGATTAATCAGACTTGTCCCCTACTCTGAATCTGGATCAAGAGACCAGAAATTCTCTTCTATGGTGGCTTTCTCGGCCACATCTGTCCAGGGGGATGCCATTCAGCAGGCCGGACTGGACAATTGTAACAACAGACGCCAGCCTACTAGGTTGGGGCGCTGTCTGGAATTCTCTGAAGGCTCAGGGACAATGGAATCAGGAGGAGAGTCTCCTACCAATAAACATTCTGGAATTGAGAGCAGTTCTCAATGCCCTTCTGGCTTGGCCCCAGTTAACAACTCGGGGGTTCATCAGGTTTCAGTCGGACAACATCACGACTGTAGCTTACATCAACCATCAGGGAGGGACAAGAAGCTCCCTAGCAATGATGGAAGTATCAAAGATAATTCGCTGGGCAGAGTCTCACTCTTGCCACCTGTCAGCAATCCACATCCCGGGAGTGGAGAACTGGGAGGCGGATTTCTTAAGTCGTCAGACTTTTCATCCGGGGGAGTGGGAACTTCATCCGGAGGTCTTTGCCCAAATACTTCGACGTTGGGGCAAACCAGAGATAGATCTCATGGCGTCTCGACAGAACGCCAAGCTTCCTCGTTACGGGTCCAGATCCAGGGATCCGGGAGCGGTTCTGATAGATGCTTTGACAGCACCTTGGACCTTCGGGATGGCTTATGTGTTTCCACCCTTCCCGATGCTTCCTCGATTGATTGCCAGAATCAAACAGGAGAGAGCATCAGTGATTCTAATAGCGCCTGCATGGCCACGCAGGACTTGGTATGCAGATCTAGTGGACATGTCATCCTGTCCACCTTGGTCGCTACCTCTGAAACAGGACCTTCTGATCCAGGGTCCCTTCAAACATCAAAATCTAATTTCTCTGAAGCTGACTGCTTGGAAATTGAACGCTTGATTTTATCAAAACGTGGTTTCTCCAACATAGGTGTGTCCGGTCCACGGCGTCATCCTTACTTGTGGGATATTCTCTTCCCCAACAGGAAATGGCAAAGAGCCCAGCAAAGCTGGTCACATGATCCCTCCTAGGCTCCGCCTACCCCAGTCATTCTCTTTGCCGTTGTACAGGCAACATCTCCACGGAGATGGCTTAGAGTTTTTTAGTGTTTAACTGTAGTTTTTATTATTCAATCAAGAGTTTGTTATTTTGAAATAGTGCTGGTATGTACTATTTACTCAGAAACAGAAAAGAGATGAAGATTTCTGTTTGTATGAGGAAAATGATTTTAGCAACCGTCACTAAAATCCATGGCTGTTCCACACAGGACTGTTGAGAGCAATTAACTTCAGTTGGGGGAACAGTGAGCAGTCTCTTGCTGCTTGAGGTATGACACATTCTAACAAGACGATGTAATGCTGGAAGCTGTCATTTTCCCTATGGGATCCGGTAAGCCATGTTTATTACGATCTTAAATAAGGGCTTCACAAGGGCTTATTAAGACTGTAGACTTTTTCTGGGCTAAATCGATTCATTATTAACACATATTTAGCCTTGAGGAATCATTTATTCTGGGTATTTTGATATAATAATATCGGCAGGCACTGTTTTAGACACCTTATTCTTTAGGGGCTTTCCAAAATCATAGGCAGAGCCTCATTTTCGCGCCGGTGTTGCGCACTTGTTTTTGAGAGGCATGACATGCAGTCGCATGTGAGAGGAGCTCTGATACTTAGAAAAGACTTCTGAAGGCGTCATTTGGTATCGTATTCCCCTTTGGGCTTGGTTGGGTCTCAGCAAAGCAGATACCAGGGACTGTAAAGGGGTTAAAGTTAAAAACGGCTCCGGTTCCGTTATTTTAAGAGTTAAAGCTTCCAAATTTGGTGTGCAATACTTTTAAGGCTTTAAGACACTGTGGTGAAAATTTGGTGAACAATTCCTTCATGTTTTTTCGCAATTGCAGTAATAAAGTGTGTTCAGTTTAAAATTTAAAGCGACAGTAACGGTTTTATTTTAAAACGTTTTTTGTACTTTGTTATCAAGTTTATGCCTGTTTAACATGTCTGAACTACCAGATAGACTGTGTTCTGAATGTGGGGAAGCCAGAATTCCTATTCATTTAAATAAATGTGATTTATGTGACAATGATGCCCAAGATGATTCCTCAAGTGAGGGGAGTAATCATGGTACTGCATCATTCCCTCCTTCGTCTACACGAGTCTTGCCCACTCAGGAGGCCCCTAGTACATCTAGCGCGCCAATACTCCTTACTATGCAACAATTAACGGCTGTAATGGATAATTCTGTCAAAAACATTTTAGCCAAAATGAACACTTATCAGCGTAAGCGCGACTGCTCTGTTTTAGATACTGAAGAGCATGACGACGCTGATAATAATGGTTCTGAAGGGCCCCTAACCCAGTCTGAAGGGGCCAGGGAGGTTTTGTCTGAGGGAGAAATTACTGATTCAGGGAACATTTCTCAACAAGCTGAACCTGATGTGATTACGTTTAAATTTAAGTTGGAACATCTCCGAATTCTGCTTAAGGAGGTATTATCCACTCTGGATGATTGTGACAAGTTGGTCATCCCAGAGAAACTATGTAAAATGGACAAGTTCCTAGAGGTCCCGGGGCTCCCAGAAGCTTTTCCTATACCCAAGCGGGTAGCGGACATTGTTAATAAAGAATGGGAAAGGCCCGGTATTCCTTTCGTCCCTCCCCCCATATTTAAAAAATTGTTTCCTATGGTCGACCCCAGAAAGGACTTATGGCAGACAGTCCCCAAGGTCGAGGGAGCGGTTTCCACTTTAAACAAACGCACCACTATTCCCATAGAGGATAGTTGTGCTTTCAAAGATCCTATGGATAAAAAATTAGAAGGTTTACTTAAAAAGATGTTTGTTCAGCAGGGTTACCTTCTACAACCAATTTCATGCATTGTCCCTGTAGCTACAGCCGCATGTTTCTGGTTCGATGAGCTGATAAAGGCGGTCGATAGTGATTCTCCTCCTTATGAGGAGATTATGGACAGAATCAATGCTCTCAAATTGGCTAATTCTTTCACCCTAGACGCCACTTTGCAATTGGCTAGGTTAGCGGCTAAGAATTCTGGGTTTGCTATTGTGGCGCGCAGAGCGCTTTGGTTGAAATCTTGGTCAGCTGATGCGTCTTCCAAGAACAAGCTACTTAACATTCCTTTCAGGGGGAAAACGCTGTTTGGCCCTGACTTGAAAGAGATTATCTCTGATATCACTGGGGGTAAGGGCCACGCCCTTCCTCAGGATCGGCCTTTCAAGGCAAAAAATAAACCTAATTTTCGTCCCTTTCGTAGAAATGGACCAGCCCAAAGTGCTACGTCCTCTAAGCAAGAGGGTAATACTTCTCAAGCCAAGCCAGCTTGGAGACCAATGCAAGGCTGGAACAAGGGAAAGCAGGCCAAGAAACCTGCCACTGCTACCAAGACAGCATGAAATGTTGGCCCCCGATCCGGGACCGGATCTGGTGGGGGGCAGACTCTCTCTCTTCGCTCAGGCCTGGGCAAGAGATGTTCTGGATCCTTGGGCGCTAGAAATAGTCTCCCAAGGTTATCTTCTGGAATTCAAGGGGCTTCCCCCAAGGGGGAGGTTCCACAGGTCTCAGTTGTCTTCAGACCACATAAAAAGTCAGGCATTCTTACATTGTGTAGAAGACCTGTTAAACATGGGAGTGATTCATCCTGTTCCATTAAGAGAACAAGGGATGGGGTTCTACTCCAATCTGTTCATAGTTCCCAAAAAAGAGGGAACGTTCAGACCAATCTTAGATCTCAAGATCTTAAACAAGTTTCTCAAGGTTCCATCGTTCAAGATGGAAACCATTCGAACTATTCTTCCTTCCATCCAGGAAGGTCAATTCATGACCACAGTGGATTTAAAGGATGCGTATCTACATATTCCTATCCACAAGGAACATCATCGGTTCCTAAGGTTCGCATTCCTGGACAAGCATTACCAGTTCGTGGCGCTTCCTTTCGGATTAGCCACTGCTCCAAGGATTTTCACAAAGGTACTAGGGTCCCTTCTAGCTGTGCTAAGACCAAGGGGCATTGCTGTAGTACCTTACTTGGACGACATTCTGATTCAAGCGTCGTCCCTTCCTCAAGCAAAGGCTCACACGGACATTGTCCTGGCCTTTCTCAGATCTCACGGATGGAAAGTGAACGTGGAAAAGAGTTCTCTATCTCCGTCAACAAGGGTTCCCTTCTTGGGAACAATAATAGACTCCTTAGAAATGAGGATTTTCCTGACAGAGGCCAGAAAAACAAAACTTCTAGACTCTTGTCGGATACTTCATTCAGTTCCTCTTCCTTCCATAGCGCAGTGCATGGAAGTGATCGGTTTGATGGTAGCGGCAATGGACATAGTTCCTTTTGCGCGCATTCATCTAAGACCATTACAACTGTGCATGCTCAGTCAGTGGAATGGGGACTATACAGACTTGTCTCCGAAGATACAAGTAAATCAGAGGACCAGAGACTCACTCCGTTGGTGGCTGTCCCTGGACAACCTGTCACAAGGGATGACATTCCGCAGACCGGAGTGGGTCATCGTCACGACCGACGCCAGTCTGATGGGCTGGGGCGCGGTCTGGGGATCCCTGAAAGCTCAGGGTCTTTGGTCTCGGGAAGAATCTCTTCTACCGATAAATATTCTGGAACTGAGAGCGATATTCAATGCTCTCAAGGCTTGGCCTCAGCTAGCGAGGGCCAAGTTCATACGCTTTCAATCAGACAACATGACAACTGTTGCGTACATCAACCATCAGGGGGGAACAAGGAGTTCCCTAGCGATGGAAGAAGTGACCAAAATCATTCTATGGGCGGAGTCTCACTCCTGCCACCTGTCTGCTATCCACATCCCGGGAGTGGAAAATTGGGAAGCGGATTTTCTGAGTCGTCAGACATTGCATCCGGGGGAGTGGGAACTCCATCCGGAAATCTTTGCCCAAGTCACTCAGCTGTGGGGCATTCCAGACATGGATCTGATGGCCTCTCGTCAGAACTTCAAAGTTCCTTGCTACGGGTCCAGATCCAGGGATCCCAAGGCGGCTCTAGTGGATGCACTAGTAGCACCTTGGACCTTCAAACTAGCTTATGTGTTCCCGCCGTTTCCTCTCATCCCCAGGCTGGTAGCCAGGATCAATCAGGAGAGGGCGTCGGTGATCTTGATAGCTCCTGCGTGGCCACGCAGGACTTGGTATGCAGATCTGGTGAATATGTCATCGGCTCCACCTTGGAAGCTACCTTTGAGACGAGACCTTCTTGTTCAGGGTCCGTTCGAACATCCGAATCTGGTTTCACTCCAGCTGACTGCTTGGAGATTGAACGCTTGATCTTATCCAAGCGAGGGTTCTCAGATTCTGTTATCGATACTCTTGTTCAGGCCAGAAAGCCTGTAACTAGAAAGATTTACCACAAAATTTGGAAAAAATATATCTGTTGGTGTGAATCTAAAGGATTCCCTTGGGACAAGGTTAAGATTCCTAAGATTCTATCCTTCCTTACAAGAAGGATTGGAAAAAGGATTATCTGCTAGTTCCCTGAAGGGACAGATTTCTGCCTTGTCTGTGTTACTTCACAAAAAGCTGGCAGCTGTGCCAGATGTTCAAGCCTTTGTTCAGGCTCTGGTTAGAATTAAGCCTGTTTACAAACCTTTGACTCCTCCTTGGAGTCTCAACTTAGTTCTTTCAGTTCTTCAGGGGGTTCCGTTTGAACCCTTACATTCCGTTGATATTAAGTTATTATCTTGGAAAGTTTTGTTTTTAGTTGCAATTTCTTCTGCTAGAAGAGTTTCAGAATTATCTGCTCTGCAGTGTTCTCCTCCTTATCTGGTGTTCCATGCAGATAAGGTGGTTTTACGTACTAAACCTGGTTTTCTTCCAAAAGTAGTTTCTAACAAAAACATTAACCAGGAGATTATCGTACCTTCTCTGTGTCCGAAACCAGTTTCAAAGAAGGAACGTTTGTTGCACAATTTGGATGTTGTTCGCGCTCTAAAATTCTATTTAGATGCTACAAAGGATTTTAGACAAACATCTTCCTTGTTTGTTGTTTATTCCGGTAAAAGGAGAGGTCAAAAAGCAACTTCTACCTCTCTCTCTTTTTGGATTAAAAGCATCATCAGATTGGCTTACGAGACTGCCGGACGGCAGCCTCCCGAAAGAATCACGGCTCATTCCACTAGGGCTGTG